>NC_133820.1:93712511-94014031 GCF_047830755.1 Zonotrichia albicollis
TTATTTATGCCAAACATAAGGGAAATTGAACCAAAACTAGTTAAAAAAAAACATACTAGAAGTAGAATCTAAAATTCTAGATGATATTTTAACTGTAAAATATTTATATGATTTACAAAAAAGCATTTAAAGGAAATTACAAAAAATGAGAAAAGAGAGAATAAGGTCTAGAAAATGACGTGAAAGCTAGAAGAGAAAGATGAAGTGAAAAAGTTGATGACTAATAAGGAAAGGGGAAGAGGAAGACTCTGCACATAAAGGAAGGTGAACAAAGAAAAGAGCAAAGGAAAGAAACTAATATCAGTTAAAAAAAAAAACCGAAAATGTGTAAGAGTATGGCAAGAAAAGGGTAAATTAGATTACCATCCTAATGACCATTCATTTCGTAGCTATAGGTGCTGTGGGAGGGCTTTGGGAGCAATGACTTGGTGACTTTGTGCTCCTGCCCCAGCCAGGAGAGCGGGCCCAGGCTTGGTGTGGCACAGACTGGGCGGCTGAGGAGCCAGCACCCTGCCCAGCCCTCTGTGTGCTGCCCATCCCGCCAAAACTGAGGGATGTGGATATTCACTGCTGATGTGAGGCTCTCTAAAGAGGGCCCTGTCATGGCTTTTCTGCAGAAATCACCACCCAGCATGGGGAGAAGGTTTCAATGTGTCTCTCCTCTACTCTGGCCTGCTCTCCACTGCAAAGCAAGGAGAGGAATGTGACCCCTGTGACAATTTATCTCTGAGGAAAGGCCAGAGCCATGTAGCACTTATGGATTAATTTAAGATATACAGGGTGTCTAGATCTACTGCTGACCCCCATAAATTTAGAATAATTTAATTAATACCAAATATATAAACATATCTTTAATCTCACTTAATTCTGCAGTGAGACTGAATCCAAGTTCAGACCTTGTGGATCAGGAAGCAGATGGACTTACTTATTTTACTATGGCAGTCATTCTAAATATCCGTATTTTCTGAGGTCTCTCATTTCACTAAAATATTCAGATTTTATTTGGAAGCAATTGGATGAGTTCTTCCTTATTAGAAAATCTAATTTTCTTCTCCCTAGATGGAAGCAGTTGTTTCCTTAGTAAGACAATAAAAACTCAATTTTTGCTTTAACAGCATAAGCACTCTATATAAACTTCAGCTTTTTCACCACTCTATTAGTGAAGATAAAACATCTTGCAGAAGGAAAGGGAAAACTTACAAGGCGTTCATTTTCCCTCCAGAGAAAAAGGTGCTTCATTCTGTGGGATTTGCAGCTGAATGTTAAACATTCTAACAATGCAAACAACACTATCATCATTTTCACTAAATAGTCTGATGATGCTGGAGTTTTATTAATAACACACCAGGGAATTCACCTTTCATTTTGTGTCAACATTAACAGAAGTTTTTAAAATACCAAAATCAAAAATATTTTCTTTACACATTTTATTCAGAAAGTGTTCCAAAAGATAAGTTCACACCAAAGAAAGTCACTATTTGTGCACTTTTTGGTAATTTAGAAAGCCATAAAAAGATTGGGATTCCTTAGAATGTGATTTTGACATTATGCAAGGAAGGAGTATTCTCATGCTAATTTACAAACCTAAGCTACTCACAAAAGAAAGCTCCCTGAATAGTGCAAAAGTTGAGTTGCTAGTGGATTGAAGCAGAGGAGGGACAAAAGCTGGTTTAAAACTAGTTTTGCTATTCCAAGGTTTTACGAGTCTTTGTCTTGATTTTTAACTTCTTTATAAGTAAAAATATTTATTTGAGACTAAAACATGCTAAATGTCAGATTGTGTAAGAAGGCACCTTGTGGTAAGCATAACAATCAAGTATAAATATTTGGAGAAATAATAATTACTTGAGTCATGGGACAGCTTGAAACCAACTTTCATTGTGTTAGGTTTCATTTAATATGATAGGTGGTTTTTAAGTGCATTTGTGAGTAATGTTTTGTCTTCATGGAAAGAAGACATTTTTTATTGAGAGGACTAGAAATAGTCATAATGTCTTATAACAGTAAATCAGAAAACTAAAGAGATATTTTTAAGGTACAAATTAGTTTCAATATAAGAATCCACTCCAACATGCTGTTCATTATCGTAATATTTTTTGTTATTTGGATTACAGTATAGAAGTTCCACCATAGGAAAGATAAAATGCATTTATCTTGATACAGTGGAGTAAAAGCATTCTATTTTTTAATTAGTAAAATGATAATGCTATCAAGTTGTAAAAAACCTAAGGGAAGATAGGGCAAATTGGGTAAAGGTTCATCCTCACAATAATTTACTCTACATGCTAAAGAAACAAAAGGCCTCTGCGTCATTTTTTTCACACTTAAGGTCTAATCTCATGGTTTTAATTTATTTGTTGTCTTTTACCGACTCTGTTGCCCCTCTGTACATGGTAAATTTCAAACCTTGTCAATAATTGGGGAAATAAAGGGCTCCTAATGCAGGGCCAGATCAACTTTATATTCATGATGCATGAAAACATTCCAACAGACATGAATAAGCCCTGGATCGGGTCTATATTAAGGAACCCAGTATGATCAGACCTTATTCAATTCAATATCAGTCTTATTCAATGACTTCACAGCAACCACTGGTGTTTCATGGAATCATTTTCAAAGTGCAAATAGCTGCACTTAAAAATAAGACAAAATACTACACTTTATTTCAGTACTTTCCTCTCATCTTCTTTCACATAGAGCCATTGAATCATTAAGATTGGAGAGGACCTCCAAGATCATCAAATTCAACACCATGTCAACTAATCCATGGCAATAAGTGACACATCCTGTTGCTTCTTGAACAGCTCCAGGGATGGTGACTCCACCACTGCACTGGGGAACTCATTTCAATGATTCACCATGCTTCCAGTGAAGAAATTCTTCCTGATGTCCAACTGTAACCTCCACTGGAGCAGCTTGAGGCCATTTCCTCTTGTCCTGTTGCTGGTTGCCTGGGGGGAGAGGCCAACACCCACCTGCCTACAACCTCCTCTCTGGTGTTTGTAGAAAGTGATCAGGTCTCCTCTGAGGCTTCTTTTCTCTAGGATAAAAAACCTCTGTTCCCTCAGCCACTCTGCTATATTTTTCACCTGAAATACATGTGATTGCTCATTTGAAACTGGCTGATATACATTCAGTGGATACTAGGTCCACCATGAGTGACATCATGATAAACTCATCAAATTATAATATGGATCCAACACTGCTCCCAGTGAAATAAGTGACAAGACTATATCTTACCTAAATGAGAGCAGGTTCTCAACCTGCATCTTTCACAAAGGAAATATCTTTAAAAATAACGGAGGCAAGTGTACCTTAGCTTTTAAAGCACAGTTTATGGTTACTTTACATTATGTGCAATTTTTGAAATTAGAAAGCTGGCAATAGCAACTGCCGTACAGATGACACATCTGATTCCTGCTATAACTGATTTTCAGATTTGTCTGATTTTCAGACAAAAAGAGGTGCTTTTCAAAATATAATACAGAGGATAAGAGCTGGTGCCTATATATTGTATACAACACATAGTGCATACATTCACAGTCAAATCCAGCTCACCCACTACTTCAGTAGTGACACTGAAGTTAATAGCATTAATCATGTAAAGAAGAGAGCAGTTTCATTCTATACATAAACAGGCATAAAAGCTTATAACCCATTTGACATTTATCCTTGGCAGGGAAGATGAGGGAAGGAAGGATGTCTCTTATGAGAACAGGGCAAGCTTTAATTCCTGAAGAGAAACACTACGGAAGCCACCAAAAACTTAATTTTTCTGGGCCTAACTATCATTGAAGTTGCTATAGTTCACAATTAGTAACACTGGAAAACTCTGAATTCAATCAACTCCATGTCTCTCTGCAGTACTCTTCAATTTATGGCCAAACCAAAAAAGATCCAACACCAGAAGAGGTACCACAAATGCTAAGAGAACTTTACCTGATCCCACTCCAAAACCTTTGGATCCAGTGTATTGTAAAGTAACAATAATTCTTGAACATATCTATCCAAGCTATTAAAAGTAACATTAAGTAAGTCTCAAACATTTCAAAACAGAACTACAAGACAAATTTCCTCCTTGCCCTGAGAAGAAGATTACTTGACTGGAATAGTGCATGTCTAGTATATATGTTGGAATATTTTATATGTGAAAGGGTTGAGCGTGTTGGTTTTGTGCTAAGAAGATCTAAGCTTACGTAGATTCCAATTGTAATTTATTTTCTGCATCAACATGCAGGAATTCTAAGTTACTATTTTATGGGGAAATTACTAAAACAGGAAACTATTTTTTTAACATAGGATTTATAATCTGTTTGAATATTTAGTGGGTAGCTCAGAGAATATTGGTTATATATATATTTGTGCACACACATACCAAGGCTTTTAGATCAGGTTGAAGAAATGCATAGATGAGAAACCTCCAGTAAGTGAAGCATCTAGTTGATGGTTTCTCAGACTGCAGTATACACGAACTTTGGGTGAACAGTTGTTTGCCCTCTCCTGCCCCTGTACATAGATGTGAGGGACTGCTGCTGCTGTCACCACTTCTACACCATGAAGTCTGCAGAATCCTGACCCAAATTATGCACCATATTTCATTCATGCCAACTCAGACATTTCCCTTAACCAGTCCAGTATTTGTGGCATCCCTGTGTTTATGCCAGCCCAAACATCTTTAGTAGACTTTTAAAAATAAAGAAGAAAATAAAAAACTGAAGTAGGTTTGTATAGTTTTTGGGAGGTTTTTTGGAAGGTGGAATCTTGCTGTATTCCATCAACGATGCCAGAACACAACCATATAAGGATTATTCCTATTTGTACAGAGAGGGGTAGTGTTCAAAGGAAAGCCTGAGTAGCTGAGTGCCAAAATAAGACTTAGAAGATACTTGAAAGATATTTTTGCTCACAGGCTCAAAACTCCAGTACAGTCAACTAAAGGAAAGAACAAGTAGGCTATCCATGGGCAAAATTAGCTGAGACCTGTGACATTTTAATCTAAATGAGAGCTAAAACTTACTCTGCACTTTCCATTAATAATCTCTGCTCCTTTGAGTTACAGAAAAAGAAAACAAGACAGCATACACTGGTACGACAAAAAAATATTTACTGCTATAAATAAACCTTACTGTCAGTATAATTTTCCCCATTGAAGTAGAGATTCTCTTTTTCTCGCCAATTTTGGCAATACTAGGCAAATATTTAACATCAGTACCTAGGTAGGCATCCACTGTTTCTTTTTTAAGTAGAGGAAGAGAATATCACAATTTAAGCATCCAAACACAGAGCTCTGTCACTGGGGAGGAGGCCTGAAAGTTGACAGAAAGCTACCACCAGCACACTAAGCCAGTCATAGGAATTCTCTGTGTTGTCACTTGCACACTTTCTGCCCTGGGTCCAAATCCAGCAGAAAGAATGCCAGCTCCAGTCTCAGAGATCTTTGGACAACTAGATTAATAATTTTAATGCAACAAAATTACCCTGATTTTTTACCCTAACTCTACCTGAGTTTCTTACATAACTACATGGCTTTTGGGAAGCGAACTGGCTCATCCCTTTCTGGTTTACAAAAAACAGCAGATAGAGCATACCTGAATACCTAAACACGCCCAGAGTGCATTTTCAGGATCCTTTCTACGGCATTTTTTTTTCCTGGAAAATGAGCATTCTTTTGAAGAAGTGCTGAACCAGCAAAAAAGTAATAGCTGCAGGCTGACAAGCTCCAAGCCCCACAGCAGCACAACCACCCAACAGTTAAACTGTTTTCCTACAAGAGAACAATATAGATTTGGTGGGATGGAGTAAATGCATGACTAGGAATTAGAAGTTTCTTGGCTATTATGGATCTCTTCAGTTAAGAGAGTATGTATTGACTGTTTGACAGGGGAAGCTTCATAGGACACTTTTTTCTCAAAACACCAATTGCCATTTTTGCTGTTCTAATTATTATGATTTGGTAGAAACTGTCAAACTGCTCACAAGACACAAAACCCAGATGGAATATACACTTTGCCCTAAAACCCTTGAAATCTAAATGAGACAAGCAATGCTGTCCAGACCCTTAATGTACTAAATCCCCCACCAAAAAGACATTAAGGTCAAACTTTACTGTGCCTTTTGTTTGTTTGTTTTTAAAACAGCACTCAGGTGGTTGATTAGCACAGTAGAGCAGTTACTCTATCACTTATATGATTTGTACTTCACATACTCAGTATACAATGAAAATATAAACTGCTTCAGAAAGAAAAGTATGTGTAGTAAGCAAAAAAGTACCTCATTCATTTTAATTGTATCACCACAGCAAGGTTTTATTTCCTAACTTTCAGCCTTCACATTTATACTGGTTTTAAGCTGTGTTTTACAAATACAGAAAGCACAAACAGTAGTAGGGAAAATAAAATCTGAACAACTGTACACAAAAATAATAATTTTCCAGTTATTGGGATTTTCTTTTTAATTTTTAATCTTTCCCCACATACACTATATTTGAAATTAATTTGGTTTGGGTTTTTTTTTAGCTAATTATAGACCAAAATAAACATCTATACATTTTAAAATCATTTCAGCCTGTATTTCACAGCAAATGCTGAAAACATGGCATTTTAATAGACACACTGAACATCTAACTACCAGGAGAAATCAAGCCTGTGCAATCTTTATACATGCAATTTCAGTTAATGCAAACACAGCAAGAGCTATGGGCTAAGCATGTGTAACTGTAACATAAAGCTCAAGGACGCTAAACTCGCTTACATGATAAGGCAAGCTTGAGGTTTGCTTTGATCCATAAGAGATGAGTTGTAAAAAGCACTTCTGTTCACTTCTGTTCCCCTTGCTCAGGAATGAAGCATTCCTTTTGCTGCATTATGCATAACATCATTACAGACAAGGTACAAGTCAAGAGCAAGTGGTTCAGATATCCTACCAGCATACTAAAATAGCAGTGGGACTATAAAATTATTTAGGTACTATATTACACAGCTCTTCTTTAAATACCACTTATGCGGTCACATTTGCCAGGGATCTTTCTTTTTAAGTGTTCTAAATGTAAAGTTTCTGGTATCTGTTCCCTGGGGGCAGCTTCAACTAGAATAGGCAGGTTGGTACAGCAGATGACTATCTGCTCCTTACAAACTAAGATGTACTCTGTAGTGATAAAACCTTCTTATCAGTTTGGATTCCAACCTAAAGGCAACTGCCATCCAGATCTTAGTGTAGAAGATAATGGGGTGTAATTAAAGCTCATGGCCTACAGATACAGCTGCCAAACATCACTTGCTTTAGTCAGGACTGGAAATTTTGGTTGTAAATTTACTGCAAAGATTTTTGTAATCTAAGAAATCCTTTTTAGGCCTTTCTCTTTCCTTTTAACATTCACAGCCTCTCTCTTTCTTTCCCCCTCCCCTCCTTTTCTCTTCTCAGATACACTAGCAAGACACGTTTAAAACACTTCATGAACATGGTCTATATATAGCAGTCATCGTTTTTGCATCCACTTGCAAACTTTCCCAAATTTATTCTAGGCACTCAAAGAATGACAGTTCAAACATTCAGTAGAGATTTACTCAATTTTAGCAATAAAATTTAAAATCCAATTTCCACTTAGCATGCCAAAGGCTCACACAATTTTTATGTGCAATTGAACTGGGTGAACTGGTAAATTAAACTGTGATTGGGAATGTTCTCAAACAGTGGGATGCAGTTGCCTCTGGGTGTATGTGTGGAAGCATTTTAGTTCAGATCAGGATGCACTACTAAAGCAAATCTCCCAGTAGTTCCCACTTCCTGCTCTTTGGTTCACATCATGTTTGGAATGTGCAAAATTAATTCCTTTCAGATAAAAATAAACCTGGAGGAGCAGTCTCAGTCTCAGAGGGTATCTAATGCACTTTGACTGCTAATGGGCCTTCTGTCTGAAAAAGTAAGCTAGAGCTAGGCGACAGTAAAACTCTGAAATACAGACTTTGAATGCCAGTGTGGATGTGATCCTCAGCACCAGACATTTTCTGACATAGATCTTTTCCTAATATAGGTATTCCATAAATTGTCAAACCATTTCCTGGCACACTTTTGGCACACATGCCATCCAGCATGCATACATTTCCCAAACCAGCTTGGGAGTATAAATATTCCCAGGATCATTTTCAACAGGCACGTTTTCATGCAGTCGTCTAATTTCAGAGAATGATGGAATTTATTAGAAGGAACATGGTTTGTTTTCTGGTCCAGCAGCAGAGCCTGGGAACATTTTCAGGCACTTGGTATAGTGGTCTCCCACTACAGTGCAGTTTTTAGTCTCTAATGCAGAGACCAAAGAGTGGACACTTTCCTCTCTACCTCCTTCCTCAGGTCTTTCAGGCAAGGGTAAGGATGGCTGATTCAATAAAGAAAAAAGAAGCCATGTGTAGAGCACCTCATGTCATATTCAGCTGTTTCTATCATTCTATCTCAAATCCACACTCTCTGACAACAGCTGTTAAGTCACTCTGTTAGTTGCTGTGACAGAGATCAGTTCAGTCCATTCAAATGTTTTGACTTCACCATACAGAATTATAGAATGAAAAACATCACCAGCCATATTCAAGAACTCAGGGATTTTCAAATGGGACTTGGAGTTATCTGTGTCCTCTGAGTACTGTGTGGGCTCATCATCCTGCCCACATGTCAGAAACAATACTGAGTTTACAGTTACAGGCTTGCAAGACAAGCAAACTTTTACAAATTCTCAGTGATCCTACCATGGTAATTAGAAGCTTCCCACTTGCATTGGCCTTCCTTGAGAAGTCTGAGCTACATGGATGTTAACACCTAGTGAAAACCTCCCCTGCTGGTAAAACTAATCTATATCCACACTTTAAAGTGTCTCCACACTGCCAAGGTAGGCTCTGGCTGTGACTCTCCTGGTGTTACCATATACCACATCCACCCCACAGTCCTTCACAGTGCCCTATTTGACACTCCCTCAGCCTTTCACCCAAAAGTGCAGTGCCTGCCCCATGTGACCCTTGCCACCAAGCCCTGCATCTCCCACGACAGCCTGCTGCCACCCACCCTGCTGTCTACTGCACTGTGACCTCCAGGCCTTTGGCTGAGTACCTCAGATGTGATGATTCTGAGGTGGCACTGCAGACCTCCTTGTTTTGACAGACATTTGTGATGGGGAGAAAGAAGAATGGTGCAGAGAGATTAAATATATAGCACATATCCTGAGTCCTTGAGATCATGATTTAGATTTGGACCTTTAAATAGCTACCAGAGTTCTTGGAAACATGGGGTGGGATCTGATATGCTTTTTGAATCACATAAATTAAGTTTGTCAGCTTGACATGGGGGGACACTTTCAGTAACGCCTGAGGGACTTGGGAGCACACGTCCCACTGACTTAATTAACAAAGCACATTAAGAAAATAATGAAGGTGTTCATTTCCAAATATTTAAACTTATGTTGAAACATAGCTGGTTTTCATTTCATTGTATAGCTGACATTTGTTCATCTTGTGAAAGATAATGTCAGCATTTAACTATCTGTTAGCTCTTTTTATAACTCTCTTAATAAATTATCTAGTTCCATTTTTTCCTTTATCTGTACTACCACAGTTACTGAGAATAGATTGTCATAAAGTCAGCTTATTTTTTGTATAAAGCAATTGATTTTGTAGCAGTAGTTATTTAATAGTTAGTAATTATTTTCACTATGTCCTGACTGCTTCTTATCTTTATATTTTGATGCTGCTGCAGGAAACCCATTTGTATTTAGACAGGGGGAACCTATATATTTATACAGCCAGGAGAATCTGACCCGTAGGCAGGTCTTTTCTGCTCAGCTCCTAACCATTCACGAAGGAATTCATTAAATTTCAAAAGAGAATAGGAAAGCAAACTGGCTTCTCCAGAGTAACAAACAGTACAATTACAAAAACTCTGTTTCAAGACAGACATAAAAAGCAATCACAAAGAACAGTAAAAATCATACTCCAGATGATGGGAAACAATAGACTCCATATTGTGTATACTCACTTCTGCATTTTATAGACTGATGACAGTACAGGACGTGAGGCTGGAATTTAATCTGGAAGTTGTCATACATGACTTCAAGGTCATGATTATCTGTTTAATCTACTTAAGTAGTGAAACACAATTATACAAAGCTATGTAATCAGTTAAGCAATGGAGAATAGTGAGACCACCTCTCATGTTACTTACATACTTGGGTAGAAACACAGGTCTCCCTGGGATCCTCATATCATTATGGGACATTGCCAGATTCCTCCAGAGGGCAAATCCAAGAGGAAGCTAAAAAACCCTTATGTCAAACTGCAAAATCTGGGAGCATTTTTCAGGAGGCTGAGATACATTCCAGGAGGCCCAAATACATTCCTCACAGGGAGGGGAGTGGGTACAAAAAAAAAAAAAAAAAAAAAAAAAGAAGAGGGATTCTGTTCTCCCTCCCCTTCCAGCACAGCCCAAGTTGATTTGTACTGTCCCTTGATGAAGGCCCAGCCTTTCTGCTGCCTCTGCATGGGAGATGCTTCACAGAGGTCCTGGTTCAATCTCACAGGAGGAACATGGGTTTATATGAGAAGTGTAAGGCTAGCAAAACCAGCACTATGTGGCATCTCTCAGTGCATCTGTGAGGCCATACAGACACTCTGCCTCCATGTGCCTTGGCCAAGCCCAAAGCAAGCACAGAACTGCACCAAAACCAAGAGAAGACTCAAACTGTCAACTGCTGCAAGTGGGCCTGGGCCTGCTGCACAGTCCAGTTGTAGACCTGTGTTTTGTTTACTGTGCTAGTCAAACATAGGCAGGACATAAGCATGTCTTAAAAACATTTCCTAAACAGAAATGTTTCTATTTCCTGGCTCCAAGGATTTACTGTGTCCAAAGTTTTCCTACAGAACAGTGCCATGGGAAATTAGGAAGAAACTTTAGCTGACTACATGATGTAGAGAGTATGCAGCTATCTTGCATCTCCTCTTGAGAAGCTGGATTTGCTTGTTCTGCCTTTCTCTTCTCAAAGTTCAACCATTCTTCTCAGTCAAAACTCCCTTAAATACACCTCAGTTTTATTCTCAATGCAGACAGCAGGACTGCAAAAGGGATGAAAAGAAGCCTTTGCTGAATTCAAATCTGAAACTTGGCAGTTTCCATCCTCAGATTTTTATCAGTGTCCTTGGGTTTAGTTTCTGTCTCTCATGAAACTCAGTTTGAACTCCAGGCTTAAATAAACCAAAATAGCTCCAAGTGTAGCACAGTAAGAAAAAACCCTGAACCTTGACTTGTTAGATATATGTGACCATAAATCAGTCAATATTCACTCAAAATTAGCCATACGTTTATTTGAAAGGTTCACAACTTTAGCTAACCTTTATGACAAACCTGGCAGAGTTTTCAGAATGTGTGGGTGCAGGTTTTATAATACAGGCTTTCACACCTCAAGTCATCACCTGCACTCTGCACTCTGTACATGCATTACAAAGCAAGACTTGGTTCTGGGCTCTTTTACCATAAGTCAGACACTTCAGCCTCTTGGATTTGAGTTACATCTCTGAAAAAAACATCCTGCTTAGACTGTTTATATGCTCTTCTTAAAAGAATGACTTAAATGTACAAAGAAATTCAAGCTTCAGCGGATCATAATTCTCAGAAATTCAAGCTTATTTTACGGACCATAATTCTCAGGAACAGAGTGCATGTTTGCACTGGCTTTTTCATATAAATATGCCACCTCCAGGAAAAGGAAATAGAAAGTTTTAAAACTATAACCTGCATCACAGATTTAATTTGATTGCAAATATTAGATATAAAGTACATTTTCTAAAAGCACTATTATTTCAGTTAAGTCCTTACTTTAACTTTCATGTTCTTTTTTCTAGAGAAAATTGTTTCATTTTCAGAGTGAACGTGCTTTTGCAGCTGCTTTTATGCCTGCAGCTTTGTGTAATCTGGAGTTCCACTTATTGAAAGCGGATGTTCTCTTGAGATTGGTCTCTCTCAGTTCCATACAACACCCACTTGACATTTGCTGAGGACAAGAAATAAGGCAAAGGATATAATATGGTTAAAAGTCAAAAGCTATAAATACTATCAGCCTTTGAAATATTCAGCATCTTAATATGGTTACATACAAAGTTCAAGTAAAAAGCACTCAAGGTTCATTTTTCATGTTTTGCTTAGTTTGTGCTCTGAACTAAAATAGTATTCAGAGTTTGATTTGCTGATCATTTAATATATTTATGAATAGATATCAACACTGAAAAGTGAAGTCAGATTAATGCCTGTGCATTAATGTTAGGATTTTCGCAGCACTTGTAGCAGTTTCTCATCACATTGGTCAAAAAGCTACTCTCATAAATTTTTTATTTTTCTCACAAACCAAGATGCCTGTTAAACATTCACTAACACTCAGATCTACAAATATAGCCAAATATCCATCTCTTAATTCCTGCTAAAATCAAAAGAATTCAGACAACTTTAAGTTTTAGGTACCTTAATATCTTTCTGGATGCAAACTCTCAGTCACTGAATAAAGATAAGGAGAAAAATAGTGAGGTTGCTAGAGTCAAGCAGAGAGCAAACCAAGGCTAAGTGCAAGAAAGTCATGGAGCACTGACTCAGAGATTACATTTATCACTGTTTGCATAACATGAACATTCCCCTTGCACACATGCACAATATACAAAAAAGCACATGAAAGGTGGTCAGCAGTGTCTATTTAACCCTGGTCCCAATTCGATACCAATTTACCTTGCACCCAGAGTGAAAGTGGCTAAACCACAGATGTTTAAAGGCAGAACTACACAAGGCAAATAGCCAGGGAAATTTTCCTGGGCCCTAGGGGGAAAAAAGATAGCACTCACCTAAATTAGGTGGAGTTGTAAGTCATCCAGCAGGTGGGCGTGGGGAAGGAGTGGCTCATGCCTAAATCTCTGCCTAAGAGCCCAGATGTCTACTGCCAGCACACTGCAAAGGTATTAGGGGCCTACCACCCCTTCCAAGAAATTCAGTTTAGGGTCTGTAATGTATCTAAGATAACTACCGGAACTTTTTGTGTCATGGGTGGCTTTCAAAATATTCTGGGGAAAAAAAATATTTTTGTCCCTATATATTGTCAGAATCAATCAATGAATTCTGGTACATTGTGCAAAATGGTGGGTATTATTTGAAGGGTAAATAGAAGCATTATATTCCTTGTGGTGTCAAGCAAGTTGTGCAACTTTGCTGGACTTGTGCCAGACTGAGCTCCAGTAGTTCATGAAGGAGCTCTGTTAGCTCTTGTAATGATAAATCAGGCTAAATGAAGGACGCATTCTTGTTTCTGGCAGGTACATTCCAAAGCTGGCTGCTCTAAAATGAAATGTACCTCTGTGCAGATTCACCCTTGATAGTATCAGAAAAAATCCTTTTTTGTCAGCTACTGTACATGTCTTTTCACAGGGTGAGGGTCTCTCAAAGATTCCTGGAATGTCTGGTCAGAAAGTGACAGACCCAAGCTATTTGATCCTCCATTTTCCTATTTAAGATTGTACGTGCCATTTTTAATACTAGTGATAAGATCGTACTTTCGGTTAAGCCGTGGCCATTGTACTCAAGAGTTAAGCATTTAACCACATAGTTTGTCTCGAGTATTTGACAGCAACATTGCTCTTGGAAAGAGATTTCTGACAGAGATATTTTAGCCATCATTTTTATAATGGAACCAGGCAAGTCTTTCACTGGAAGCTGTGCTAGGGAGAAAAAAAAGAAAAAGAAAAAAGAAAAGTAAATTAGGATGGAGACGGTAAAAGGAAGGACTCATCCAGTGGATGGCTGAGCAGCATAGACCCACAACGCTGAATCCCTGAGCAGCTGTTTCAGGAAGAATATTCCTCGGTTTACTAATAGTGACTCGGTTCCAGTTCCTGTAAATGTGGAGAGCCCTACTTCAATTAGTCTGTCAGTGCTGTAAATTCAATAGCATGCTCACAGCAGGTCAAATTGACATAATGTTAAAACAGGGGTCACTCTACTATGCTAAGACTCCCAGTGCTACTGACACTTGCTGAGATGACCTGGTGCTTGCATGCCAGCAAGTGACACATTTTTAGAGTAAGTCTCCAATATAAAGGGCTTTTGTAAGGGGGAAAAAAAAGCTAATTAGTTACCTCAGCAGAGCAGTAGGAGGAATAGAATTCATTGTTTCTGTGAGACCACAAAAGTGCCTGTAAGGCTTTTTTTTTTGTTTGTTTTTAATATGTCTATATTGAAGCAATTTTTTCCTCAGTCTGGGTATGTGCAGTCTAAACCATTTTCTCCATATAGTAATTTTACTCTGCTGAGTGGCAGCATCACCTGGGGAGGGCTAAAGAACTGTAGAAAATCTAAGTCATTTTCTATGTCCGGGCTTTCCACTTAAATGCTTGAGAGTGCCCCTTTTTATCAGACTTTGCTTATTTGTTTGCTTTTGATTTCAAAGAGTTTTTAACAGATTTGGACAGAAAAGTGAAAACAGCAAGGGTTTGATAATTGCAATCTTTTGCAATCAAATTTATGACATTTATAAATATAGATGCATGGATTAAAATTCCTAGACAATGGAATATTGTTATTGGCCAGCATCCTAGGCTGCATACCTGGTATGCTGAGGTATAATCAAGCACTGGGTAGGGTTTTATGTGTGAAAGCAATGCTTGACTGGATTTAAATGATTTTGATTGGAGCCGATATGATGCATAGCTGGACATAATGTTCATAATTGCCTATTTTTCTTGGCAAACAACAAGGTGCTTGATGACCACTTTCTAAAATGTTCACATCTATTTCTTTGTAAAGTGTACCACAATTTAACGGTAATTCTAAACAAGTTTTTGTTGTAGTCTTCTGACTTTGAAAGAATGCACTCCTTATTGACTGAATGTCCTCATTACAGCAGAATTGCATGTCTCCTTTGTCAAAGTTGAATGTTGGTCTGGTCTGAATGGCAATTTCCACAAACACCTTTACTCTTCCTATTGTATTCACCTATTTTCTACACACATCCTAAAAATCATCACCAAAATTCAGTCAAAACTGCAAGCAGTCTCACATGTGTTTCTCAGGCAGACTATTTTATCTTTTTTCATTGGTATTTGACACAATCCAGAGGAGATGTTTAGAGATAGGCATCAGAGAGCTATAATGACTCCAGCCAGCCTGACACAAATGTGCACATACACACACATTTTTGTTTCCCAAGGTACAGCTCTGCCTCAGAAAGGCAAATGTACACTACCTCACTTGCAAAATGTCTTTCCACATTTAATGCATGAACATTTTCCAGACAGGAATTAGGAGAAGGACAGCCCTAGTCCTCTTCAAGCAAGGCTCCTACCATTGCCATAATCCTGTAGAAGTATTTACAGGCCCTTTACAAATGTTGAGGTTTCAAAAAGTCTTGGCTGTTCTGTTTTATTTTAGGTTTCTTTCAGAATGCTCTGAGGTCTCTATTGTGTTTACCCACATTCACCTCCTGGGATGTACCTCATGATGCTCTGAGAACATGGTTCCTCAGTCACATAAATCTGCCACCTGTGAGATAGTGAAGCAACTGCAGTCAGGATACAAAATTTTTTTTCCCTCCAATCCTCTCTGATAGCAGCTCTCAGTACTACTTTTTTCATCTCTCTTTTATGTGCCTTTTATTTCACTTGTACTGATGTCCTTAGTCCATGCCAGTCTGCTTTCTTGATCCCCTGCTCCAGCTTCTTCAGCCACTACTGAAAAAACTGTTCAGCAATTGTCCCAGCCAATTTGGTACAATTCACACATTTTTCCCTGACTTTGGACAGTTCAAAGGTGTTTCCAGAGAGAGTGTTTCATAGACCTTTGAGTTGGCTCGTGCACATGGTCATCTCAGTCATTCTTTGGTATAAATCCAAGAGCCCCATAAGACACAGATGTCAGAAAGGCTTCAACACTGTAAGACACTGCTCATGTACAAAGCTGCTTGAGGAGAAAAGTTGCATACAAGATTTAGTGGGATCTTGGCACTGAATAATCAGACATTACACATCTATTATGTCCCTCATAATAAGTAGGCAGAAACTCAACATCTCCTCCTATCATCATAACTTAGAAGTTGCCACTTCCAAGGCAGTGTGTCACAGAGATTTAATCATTTTCTCATGTTTCACGTGAGAGAGGCTATGTAGAGACTTGACATGTAAGACTGCCTCTTGAGCAGAAGTAAAAAACATGCCCAGCTGGAAAATCAAATCTCCTGTTCATAAGGCAATCACCCAGTCCATTGTCTCCTTAATGAGACAATCAGTCTGAGCACCAGAGAAAGCAAAACATTCCTCAAAAAAAAGTCATTAAAGTCCTAGTGCTGTAATGTGAAGGCTTCCTGAAAACTCTACCCTAATGCAGAGGAAGAAAACAGGCTGTGAACTTGCATCATAAAAAGTCTCCATCTAAAATGATGGAGGAGATACCATTAGGCTCCTGAAAAAAACCGGCAGTAAAACCACTATTTCCTGTACCACTGCCTGTTCATGATGAACCAGGAGGCATGGGTGGCTGGGCTGCATGAGCCATAGACTGAGTGTCCCTCTGTGTTTCACAACAAATAAACTTGCTTCCACACAGCCCAAAATGAGAAGTTGACAGTGGGAAATGTCTTTCACCTCCATAATGTTCCTCTTTTTAGGCCATCTGGAAGGAAAGAGATAAGTGCCTCTTGTGTTGGGAGGAATTGTTTCTTCAGCTAGCAGTGTGCTGGTGCCCCAGACACCATCTAGAATATTTAGAGCATGCATTTACCTTCGATAGAGTTCCTACATTAGTGATACATTCCCCAGTAATGCTGGGGAGAAAGAAAGAGTGCCTAAACCCATCTAGTAATATAATTTCTAATCATAGAGCCCAAGAAACTTTATGAATTTTACTTATGGTAAAGCTGAAATTTAAGCTATAATATAATATTCATCAAATTTACCATTTAAAAGACATAGACTTTGCGGTCTTTCCATATTAGGATTTGGGTGATGTGAGATAATCCTTCTCCAGCAGACCCTAAAAGCAGTAACAGATATTCCCCCCTAATTTAGCAGATTTTTAGAGTGTGATAAATTAGCACACTGAGAAAAAGGAGTGTGTTGCTTCTCTTTGAGAGTTAAAATGCTCAAGATTGGCTAATGGTTTTAGATCTTCTTTCTTTAAGAGAAGTAAGAAGCTGTGCAGACACACTTGCTTCAGTTTGGTAAAGACAGTTGCAAATCAGATGGTTCAAAGCTAGCTAAGAGTGTCTACATGAGTTTACCACTGATTTAAGTTAATTAGTTTAATGAAAAGGTACAGATTTGCATAAAGATGAGCTGTCACCTTTCCTGCTCTCAAACAGCTGCGCTTAGTTCTGTTTCACAGGTAAAGGGCAAAGGAGGAGAAAGGCAGAAGTGTCTTTGAGATAATCTTATTGGAAAGAAAGAAAACAAATGTGTGCTCTGCCTACTCCAGCTGCTCTCCACCCCAGGAGTAATAGTTTGAAGTGAGCTTTTATATAAACAATAAACAAGTTATTCCTGGAGCATTTGCTTTGAGCTAAGACTCTGTGTAAGGGATTGGCTTTGAAATTGCTGTCAAAGTACCTACCTTTCAAAATTAGACTCTGCATCTCAGGTTCATTAAGATAGCCTTAAGCAAGAGTCTTTTATTCAACCTTTCTTTAAAGGTATGAAGTGTGAACTTAATAAGTAAAAATAACTTGAGTAAAGAATGTCTAAAAATGGAGGAATTAACCACAGTGATGTTTATGCAGCCTAGGAATGGATTTCAATACATCTCTTTAACACCTATCTTCTTGTGGTAATCTCCCCTTCCTGTTTGTATACTCTGTTCAAAAGATTAAAATTAAGTCTTCAAAATGGGAAAAGATAAAATGGGATCTCTAGTCCTAGTGCACATCTCTTGTGGGTTATTTGCCAATTTTTCTCCCCAGAGAAGACAAACCTACCATCTTGTCCAAAGTCTGAGATACATGTTTGATAGCATTTTATTTTCTCCTCCATTTTTCAAGTCATCTTGAAATCAATGACTCGGATAAGATGCAAATTGTTAATCTTGGGTAAGGCTTGCCACAAATATTAGCACTGGATTATATGTGTGAGGTAATAGCAAATCACACTGTTCCTCAGAGCAATTGATAATACTATAAACCAAGGCTTTGCAGGGATAGTTATGAACAAGTACTGTCTGTATACAATTCAACAGAAACCCCAGAGGAAAAAATGTAAAGAACATAAGCCTTAAAACAACAAAAACAGAATAAGTAACTTGGTGAATTTCTTGAAGCATTAGTAACTTGACGGCATCTACTCATTCACAACAACAAAGCCAGCACAAGCTTGCTCAATATTTTTTACTGCTGCACTAAATAAAAAGTTGATGCTAAGTCTCAATACTTAAGAACAAATGACAATCCTTTAGAAAGTGCTGTATTTCTAAAATGTCAAAAAAAAAGTGATTTTCAAGCCACATTGTGTAGTGTTTTCTTTTAAGGGAACATGATCTCTGATGCCTTTAATAAAAAGCTGTGTAACAATTCTTCTTTAATTCCCTGTGATTTCACCTTAGAAATGACTGCTCCACTTCATTCTTCTGCCATTACTTCTAACTTTGAACATATTAACTTATAAAAAGGGGGCAAATTAAGATGACAAATAATTTTTAAACATTTCTGGAAGGTGAGAAAAATAAGTGAAGAGATAAATGTTCAGCTTTGAAGTATCTATCTCATCTTTTTTATATTTTAATTTAAAAGCTATGCTACCTTTCGCAAAATGGCACTCACTTTGTGAGTGACCTTAAGGTAAACAACCAAGCTATTAGTATAAGAACAATTGTTCAAAATGACAGAATCAGAAACCAACATTTCTCCAGCTGCCTTTAATTTCTCTTTCAAGCAATCAAGTATTTCAGATAACTAGCATTTTGATATTTGTCTTTTGTGTTGTTTACCTTCTTAATTAAAGAGCAAAATATATTGGTGTTCTAGAGTCAAAGAAACACTTCTTAAATGAATCATCCTATTTAATAAAATGTCCCCTTGCAAACACTGTTTTTCTTGATAAGTACATGCCCAAATAAAAGGATGGAAAAGGGTAATTGTTTGGTTGAGACGTAAGGGCACACAAAGTGGTTAGCTCTAAATAACCTGGTCATCAGCCCAACTAATCTGCTGTGGTTTGTTTTCACAGCTTTGCTCTGAACATCAGTGCTGATGGTCTGACACTCCCTGCAGAGCCCGAGAGCAAATGGTAAGTCAAGATACCAGCTGCACAATGCTTTACCTGCGATACCAGAGATGTGGAGGAGGGAGAATAACAATTTGTAAAAACACTCATAAATGTCACTGCATTTCTTTCTTTCTCTTCTCTTCTCTTCTCTTCTCTTCTCTTCTCTTCTCTTCTCTTCTCTTCTCTTCTCTTCTCTTCTCTTCTCTTCTCTTCTCTTCTCTTCTCTTCTCTTCTCTTCTCTTCTCTTCTCTTCTCTTCTCTTCTCTTCTCTTCTCTTCTCTTCTCTTCTCTCCTCTCCTCTCCTCTCCTCTCCTCTCCTCTCCTCTCCTCTCCTCTCCTCTCCTCTCCTCTCCTCTCCTCTCCTCTCCTCTCCTCTCCTCTCCTCTCCTCTCCTCTCCTCTCCTCTCCTCTCCTCTCCTCTCCTCTCCTCTCTTCTCTTCTCTTCTCTTCTCTTCTCTTCTCTTCTCTTCTCTTCTCTTCTCTTCTCTTCTCTTCTCTTCTCTTCTCTTCTCTTCTCTTCTCTTCTCTTCTCTTCTCTTCTCTTCTCTTCTCTTCTCTTCTCTTCTCTTCTCTTCTCTCTCTTTCTCTCTTTCTTTCTCTCCTTCTCCTTCTTTCTCTCTCACCTTCTCCTTCTTTTTCTCCTTCTTTCTCTCTTCCTGCAAACCTCCTGTCAAAGTTGCCAGATATATTACAAGGTCATTTAATGAAGTGGAACACTTCCTTTCTTTCTAATTTTAAATTAAGCTTGATGCTCTTTTTTATTTATTATTATTTTAATTTCAAATCTGCAATGTTAATGTGACAGATGAAGAGAATCCAATTGCTCTCAAGGGAGCTACAAAGCACAGAAGATCCCTAAAGGGCCTGTGTTACCTATTCCAAAACCTGCTCATGCAACGCTCCCAGTCCAGGACAATCAGCGTGATCACAAATCAGCCTTGACTCCAGTGAGACCAAGCTCATTTTCTGAGCCACACGATGCAAGAATGAACTCCACAGAACCCTACCGCAGAGCTGATCCTGCCTTTGTCCTTGCTTTGCTGCATGGTGAGATAAAAGCAGCCAAATTGCCTGAGTGAGATTTTGCAATCTATTCAAAGCAAAAGATTATCTGATAAGAGCTTCCTCCCTAATTATGCTTTGAGGCCTGACCCTGTTTGGTGCTGTGGGTTTCCTGCTTAAAGTCCACCAATCACCCAGTGAAAGCACCACTGCATACTCAAACCCTGTGCTACTGCTGAGGTCAAATGGGACTTTTACTGCTGTGACAGACCAGTTCTCAGGGTGGATATGGCTGGTTTAGATGGTTTCTTACTCAGCATGTTACCTGTTATCAGTTATACTGACAGACATAATTGTGCCCATTTGTTGCCTATAATATCCTAAAAAATGCTGAAAAGGGGCAGGCAAAAAAATCCACCTATTGCAGAATCATATTTGGCTGTGGCCAGCAGCAGGTACCTAGAGAACAGGATTAGAATACAGTTATAGTCCCCTTATTGACTTTCTCTTCCTCCATAAACTTGCAAAAGAGAGCCTTCCTGAGCCAGTCCATAACTTCACATTGAATACTATTGGTATTCTTTTCTGCATGTCTAATCACTTTTCTGAACCAGGTAATCTTTCAGTCCACTCTCCGTTCTCGGCCTGTTGTCTCTGCCTGGTTAGGCATAGGATGGCCTTGAGGCAGCCCGTGATCCAAAGGACGAGAGCACTCTTCAGATTTTTCGGTCTTCAATATTGTTTATTAATTCTTATCTACAAAGTTGTCTCCCAGCCTGACAGAGGTCTGCCCAGCAAGACAGCCGTGGGCACACTGGCCTCCCACCGGGTGGTCATCTATTTTTATACTAAAAGCTACTTATAAGATATTTACCTTTACCTTCCAATACCTTTTACCCTTATTAACAAGTGCAGATTTAGTGTGAACCAATCCCAAAGTGCCAGCATCACCATCAAAGATGGATGACAAGAAGAAGAGAAGGACAGAAGCACGCCCTAATTCCTCCATCTTGCCTCCTAAAAACCCTTTGATACCAAGATCCCAAAACACGTGTTTTCACCCTGTGAATAATCAATTCCTTCACCACTTTTCCCCAAATGATCCTCCTGTCCTCATACAGGTGGCACATCCCGTGCAGGGTCAAAATCCAACCACCAAGCACTTCTGGCAACATTCCAGGATTTCCGAGCCCCCCAAGGGTTACCTCGGCAACTCTGGGCATCAGGAGTGATGTGCTGAGTTCCCACAGTCCACAATAATTTAAGGTCCAGAGTTGCACAGCATGTCTACCATGGAGACAATCTCTCTTTTTGTTCATTTTCAACTTCACGCCTGCCATTTTTATTTGTTTTCCCCTAGTTCTTGAATTAGGAGAAACATCAAATAATTTCTAACACAAGTTTTCTGGAAGATCCATTTTTTCCAGAATCATTTATATCCCACTTAAACAATTTCTTTCTCATACTGAAGAATCCTAGTCTATTTAGCTATTGAAGTAATTTCATGCCTTTAATCATTGCTGTCATGCTTCCCTATACCATTTTCAACTTCACTGTACTGTTTTTGACTTAGCAGTCAATTGCCCATTCAGTGTATCCAGTGTGATACTTCTACGCAGAGAGAAAATTTCTTTTTCTTGTTGTGTTTAATAATTTAGGATGCTTAGCCAGCTCCATTTTTCTGTTAGTTGTTCTCTGTCCACATAATTATGGCTATGTTGAAAGATACATGATCTAGGAGAGACCCCTAAGGGTTTTCACTTGATACATCCTCCTAAGGACAAAACAGACATTAATTCTCTGCTCTTTGCTTCTCACTTTTTAAAGCAGAACTTAGGTACTCACCTCATGGTTCCAAATGGCACCTGATACCCTTTTAGGTGCCAGTAAGGTGTCCACTGCAATGCTCATCTGTGCAGTATCTAACACCAGCTAGGATCTAATCCAAATTGCATCTGTAAATTTGGATCTAATCCAAACTGCAACTGTAAATTCTAGGAGACATGTGACCATCCAAGTAATAGGCATTGCAATGTGTTTTGCTGCCATAGCTTTAAGACTTGAATACAAACAGTGAAAAAAGTAATTTTATGATTAAACACAGGACAATTTGCTGTAATACTGGGCTACTCATGACTCCGCCACACATCTGTGATGTGCAGCAAGTATTTTTGATAACTTTCTTGGCTTCACATCTCAATCATCTCCTCAGTATTTATCACGCCTTTTTAATGTAAGGTCTTCAGGATACAAGTTTTGGGGTTTTGTTGTTATGGCTATCTGTGACAACCCACACAATTATTTTTGAGCTGTTGGCAACTCTTGGGTGGAGCTTCAATGTACTACTGCAAAAACAGTAGTAACATAAATAATAATAATGTGTATGAAAAATGCAGTACTGTGAATGAGAGAATTTTTCACTGTTCTCTTTCATGATGCTATCAGCAGGAAGGAACATGATTTCTCTCACATATGTAGACCCAGCTAGAGACTAGACAAGGTTTTTCTGCTAGTTCAGTTAGAAAGGAGTCCTATCATGGCAGTCAGGCAAGCCTATCAAACTAAGCCTAGACTGAGCGTTCACTTACTGGGAAATACATGAGGATGGGACATTTAATTCCCAGTTTTTTCCTTTGAAGCATTATTTAACACAGAAGGCAAGCCAGAATAATTAGTCAGGAGAATACAGACACTGCTGGAGTTACTTAACTGTTTGCACACTCAGAGGAGGTGTACTTCATTGATGTACATCATTACATTGATGCACAGCATTCTTTATTTATTTAATGGCAGTAGAATGAGACTCGAATCAAAGTATCTAACTACTTGAGACCTAAGCCTGGTCTCATCAACTGGACTTTCCAAAAGACTCATCCAGTGTTCCTGGTGTCACCTGACTTCTGGAATGGTGTGTCTGACCATTCCATAGGAACAAGATTCTACTTCTCTCTCTGGGACTCAGTGGCTGCATTTTGTAAAGCTATGAAAGAAAAAGGAAAGTAAAAGCAAACAAGAGATGTTTGAAGCAACATTTTCGAAGACAGGATTTTCGTGTCAAAAAAGTAGGAGGCTTTTTGACAGTACGAACATATCTCATTCTATCAGATATAGAATCAGAGTTTTTACTATATTAAACGTATAGTACATTACTTTTTAAACATTCATGGGTTTGATTAATGAAAAAGTTTTAATACTACAAAGCTGAAAAAATGTTTACAAGAAATTGTAATTTGTAGGTCAGTAGAAGATTAACATTTTCATTTTTTTTATTGAGGAAATTTCTCTATGATCTCCTAAATTTCCTAGTACACTGCAGAGGAATATCTGGTTCTCAGATATGTTTTGTGACAGTTTAATAAGAGAGTGGAAGAAGCCATTTCTTGCTACAGTATTTCAGGAATAAGTTCACTCATGCACTGCCTAGAGCAGAGGCAAAAAAAAGGATAATCTGTGTAAAAGGAGATCAGACACCCAGTGCTCATCCTGAAACTATTCCCTTTTTATTGAAGGCATGTAAGTGCTGCTTTAATGAGCTCTGGGTAGAGGTGTTAGTTGGAACAAAGTGTTACTGAACAGAGACTGCAAGTAATGTGCCATTAGCTGCACTTCCATGAGAGGAGATGATTGAAAAGTAAATAAAAAAAATTATTCTAGTGTGAGAGATTCAGCACATGTGATCAAAAGGTGCAAGTTTGACACTACGTACTGAAAGTGAGACTCTGGCACTAAGAATATTCAATAAGTCAGGAATTCAAGTGGGTTCTGTCTCCATAGTGTATGGAAACAATTATGAAATTCAAATATTTGTAAATGACACCAAACTGCAGTCTTCAGTGTAATTTTTAGAGAAAATGAAATATCTTAATACTAAAAGTGTTCCCACCCTGCTGTTAAGAGAAAATGGGATAAGAAGTTCCTACAGTGTCAGATGATTCCTGCTTTGTTGAACAATATTGAAATCAGCTTGATTTTCCATTGATGTTTTGTTTTTCTAATTCCACTTAAAAGAGTAAGTGCTGACAATGCAAATGCCAAGCTTATGGATAGAAGGGCTGAATTTACTGAATTGCAGAAAACCCTTGGCTTCATACAGAGAGGGGTTTGTTTGAGTTTCCTCTATTTTTGGGGTGGGCTGAATTTTGACTGGAAAATAAGATTATGGATTGGAGATATTGGGGTCCCATGAGTATAATTCTGGCAGTCAGTAACTGAACTTAAATAAACAGGCATGCAGCCTATAAAGCTTAGCCATGATATGTGTCACTATTCAAACAATTTAGATGCTGTTTGGATCTACTTTGCTGTTTTTACCATGTTTTATGGAAGAAATTAGAGTACACAGAGCCTCTCCATTTCAAAATCTTCTGATTTAATGTAGCTTTTCAGAAAAACAAGCTTCTCTTTTCAAACAAGTCGTGGCGAGCAAGGAGGGAGACAGACAGAATTGAATCTTAATTGGGTTTTGTTTCCCTGAGAAGGAAAGGGTGGCAGAGACAAAAGACTCACAAGCTGATCTAGGATTTTTTATCAGAATATTTATTTACCATTAATCTGCCATCATTTTTGAAAGCACAATAAAAATTCTCAGTACATAAGCAAACAATTTCAATATTCAAAATTTCAATATAAGGAACTATACGCACACAGACACCATTTTTGAGATTCAGGCCATCTCAAGCATAAGTGGGAAATATTATTAGCCATCTGAATCTTTAAGAAGGATAAGGTAAGGAAGAAGTTCCCTTTCCAACCCTAAAAGTTAATGTGGTAGAAGAACAATTTCCCTCTGCCAAAGGAAAAATCATTGGTTTCATACTTGGAAGTTACAACATTAAATTACACTCACTGAGTACAGTAGCCTAAGATCAGTCCCTAAGTGTCAACCATTGTGTAGTCTGTCGCTGAAAAGTAATTTTTCAATCTTTCAATTAAGTGCACTGTATAATTTTATGGCTTCAGTCTGAACGCACGGTTCATGCACAACTGTGTTAAACAATGACAGGAGCAGCCTGGAATGAGGAAGAGACTACAGGGAGGATCCAGTCTGACAATGAAGCTGACATAGCAAAGGTAAAAGAGGCTTAACATCTGACAGACACCCATGATTTTTAATTATCCTTTCCCCGTGCTGATTGCTGCAATCCATCTCGCCCCCACACCTCTCCCTATCTCTACCCTTCTCTTTGTCACATGCCTGCTCCCTCCTCTCCTCTCCACATCCTGAAATGCCCTTGCCTCTCTTTCCCTGCCTTTTCTTTGTCCTGTTTAACTGATCTCCACCTACCCAAACCCCTATCAAACAAAATAAAAATGTTTGGAACTGACAGGGTGTTTCCTGACAGGCTGTTGCTCATTCCTTCCCTGTGACTCAACCCTTCCCATCCCCGCTCTCCTCCTGTGTGGTGAGCCCTTCCTTTCTGTGTATGCACCCTCTCCCTACATGGCTTTTGTATTTTCAGGTGCTAAACTCCTCAAGGCAAAGACCATCTCTTCCTTCACTGTGCAATCAGACCTTTCCATGCATTAGTGTGCATTCAATACCAATTTAAATTGCATGTGCTTTCAAAATTAATGAGAATAGTTAGCCATTCTAGTACATAATGAACTTTATGGTATTTTTAGCAAGCCTTCTTAAATGCAGGTACATAGACATAATGAACAGCGGAGGATCACAATGTTCTCACATCACTCATGTACAGTAATAACCCTGGAATGAACATATCAAAGCCTCAGCTGATATTTCCTAACTTTGCTTACAGGAATTGTGGTATTCCAAACAGTCATAAAATTGGAAATATGTCAGAAGATATAAAGAAGAATAAATAGGAAAAAATCAAAAATAAAAAATTAAAATTAAAAAAAGCCAAGCTGTTCTGTGGGTGGCCCTGGGTAAAATTTACAAAAGTAATAGACAGGCTCTTACATGTCTATCCCACATCTTTTTTCATCAGTTCAGACTCTTTCTGATGTATTCAGCATGATGGGAAATGAGAAAGAAAAAAAAATGAACCAGAGTGAAAGAATAAGCTCTATAAAATATTTTGGGGACAACCACAGTTATGGAGTGGGTGTATGGGCAGGGTGAAAAATACTATGGAAGTATTGTTGTACACACTCTTCTACAGCTGAGTATTAGGCACTGCCAAGTATAATGACACCTTTCTCCTAACTGACACAGAAAAGCAGACTCTTTTAGAACACATTATTACACTCTAAATCAGTCTCCTTTATGATAGTCATTACCTAAATATTTCACACAAGAGATTTACTCTATTAAGAAACACACGAAACCTATATAAAATTAATTCTATTTTATGTAAGAGTTTGTTTTTTTTTTTAGTTCTGATTAATTAAAATATTCTTGGATTGCAATAAATTTGTTCTGTTTAATTACTCAAACACAGGCATTTGATTATTCCATTTCTTTGTCTATTCCATATATATGGCTTCCCCTTTATTATATTTACAGATTGTACAAATGGGAATAAGGAATAAAGTACCAGCTCTGGCACATGTAACTAATAGTGTTACACTATATAATGTAAAATTATATGGAAATATTCCAGATGATGCATGTAACATTTTAAGATCCTCCTAGGTGATAGTCACTACCTGATGTAATTTTCTCATTTTACCTGTGCTTTTCTCTCTCTCTCTCCCTCTGTCCTTCTTTTAGGCTCTGCAAACTTTCTCACATGCTGAAAGCTAAGTTCACACATAGAGGCAGGCTTTCAGCATCAATTGCTAAGATTTAATTGCTCAAATAAATGCACATGAGTTAGATATCTTTGGTCTATTCAAGGCACCTAACTTCACAGACAGGTACAGTGTGGCATTTTAGTTTATGACCATGATCAGGGATTCAGGCCTCCCTGCTCTCTCATTGTTCAGATTGCTGAGAACCTGCCTCCCTAAGATATCAACTGGAAAAAGGCAATCACAGGATTAAGTCTAAATATTGTGTAGATGGGAACCATATCCAAAGGGGAATATAACAAATTAACTTGATTCTCCTTTGACATGTTTATTAGAAGATGCAGTATGTTCAGTAATTAACAACAAACAGCAGTTATTAGAACCCACATGTTGAGGGGGAAAAGAATCCCAAACATCTTTCATTGTTTAAACCAAAACATTTTCACCTTGATTTTTTTTTATATCAGTCTCTTCTGCATCCATGAAGTTTTTGACTGCTCCATTCCTGAAATATCTACCTAGAAAATAAGTATTTCCTGGGAATATTGAACAAAGCCCTGACATAATTTTAAAGAAAAATCATCTGGTCTTGTATGCTGCACTGCAGAGAAGTATTGTAAATTGTCACATATTCCAAACCCAAGGTTTTCTGCCTTGTTGCTTTAAAGGAAACGACTGACAAGTTTTGAACTTTACCATGTCAGAGAGACCAAATTCCTTAATGTTGTTCAGAGTGGCTCTTCTGAGAAGGCTGAACAAATCGATGATTTCTATGAAAATAATTTCTGGTGAAGAGATTTCCTCACTTGGATTTTCTCACCAGAGGAGAGAACTGTAAATTTAAAAGCAAAGACGAAAACCACTAAGGAAAAGAAACATCAGTGAAGAGGGAAAAAAAAAGCCTCAAAAACATGACACAGAAGCAAATGCAGATCACTTCAGGGATATGCAGTTAGCAATGAAAAGCACTTTTTACAACAAACAAAAGTATTTCTTTTCTACACATATTTGTTTAGGGAAATGTGTTTTTAGGGAAGAATAAACAGCTGCAACTAATAGTTCCCATGGAAGATTTCTGAAGACTGTAAAAGTCTGTGAATAGCTGAGTTCTTGACCATATGTGCATTTTTGTTGAATTAAATTTCATAACTACGAGGAGAAATGATCTCATAGGAATTACCTATATATAACGTCAATAAACACTAAAAGGCTACTTCCACAAGACAGTCATTTACATGCAGTTCAGAATGGCTTTTTATGAGAAGAACCTCACAGAAAAACCCACATTAGAACTCATGTTCCTGACACTAGTGAACTGAGATACTGGGACTTAGCAGTAAAATGCTTGTTGTTCAGCAGTAACTAGACAAGTTGAAGTCTGTTTTAAATGAGGTATAGATCTTATCAGTCAGCTGTGTTGCTACTGCTGATGAATTTGGGAAAATTATTTGGAATTAATTTTGAAAGAACTGTGTTTCAAATAACTGTGACAAAGAAATCAATTAAACTTTTCACAACTTTTATTGATGCAGAACTAACCAAAAAAATGTGGCCTCTGACACAGAAAGTCCTTAGCCACACAGCACTGAAAACCTAGGAGACACATAAAGCATCACTCTAAGAACAGTAGGTAAAGATAAGCCTCTGTCTTGAACTAGCACAGTTTTTCCTATTAAAAAATCATCCTTTTAACAATGATAAGAGGGAAGTAACACTAGTCACTGAAGACTTGTATCCAGTAAAACTGATTTTTTTACTTGCTGCATCCAACTGTGCATGCCAGACTCTAAATGTATTTCATTTGGCAAAGCGCTGGAGCTGTTATACTCTCTCTGAGCCAAATTCTGCCCTTGGCTTCAGGCACACAACTCCCATTGACTCCACTGGAAGTTGTACAGAAGGAGATAGATTTTGTAAATTAGGCATGCTCTTGAGATGGTGGCAGGAGATTCACAGCTGAATCCCAGGGTAGGAGTTCACCAAGGGCCAGCAAAGTCAATCTCTCCAGTCAGTCCTTTCCAACTCATCAGAGCAATGGCTTGAAAGATCTATAAAATAAATAGCTCATACACACTGCTTGAAAAATAAAAGTACTTTCTCAGCCTTTGAAACAGGCCTACCCTTCACTCATTGCCTCAGAGGCAGTACATCCTTGAAGAATTTTGTTTCTCTGCTGTAATTGGTGAGAGGTACCTCTATTTCCTCAAAATTATTCCACCCAGATCTGTCCAAGACCTTTCTTACCTATACTGTCCTAACTCACATCACCTGCCACCAGCTACATGCCTGCTTTTTTCCCTGTCCTAATGCAGGTTATTCCCATTGACTTGGCTTGTTTGATGGCTCTTGATTTCTTTCTCTTCTAGAATCAGTGCATTTATTTTTTTATTTTCTCACAAGTTTACAGTAACACATTCTGTGTCATGCAAAGTTTAACAGATGGGTGCTTTAACTTGGACCTCTCTCTCAGTGACAGAGAAAAGGTCTCTAAGCATAATGGAAACAAGCCCAGCTCACTACAGTTCTCCCACACTCATTTCTTTAAGCAAAATATATGCATCTGTTCTGAAAATCCTCAAAAGTCATGGAGAGTGTAGTAGGCTGCAAAGACACAAGTACCAGAACCAAATCAGTAGCACCAATTCAAGTTTACAATTTTTATATGCTCTCAGTGCAGAGATAAACAATTCTCCTTTAGGTCATACTCACAAACCCAATGAAGGTCAGATTCTGCTTTGATATTCACATCCCAGCTTCTGCTTGTCTTGTAAATGAAATTCATTTGTTTAACAAACAGATGAGAACACTGCAGCCTAAAATTTATGGATCTATTTACCATGTTCTCCTAAGGAAAAATATTTTTGTTTATAATTTTTATTTATAAATATTGTCACATCAGAACGACAAGATGTACTGTGCAGGTATTTGCAGAAAAAGAATTACCTTGTTAAACTAGCCCACTGTAAATATGTTACAGAATTAGACCCAGAATGGCTTGTGAAAAAGATAAAGCATAATAAAATAGAGATAAGATTGTGATGGAGGTAGTGAGTGACTAAATGACTGAAGTATGTTGGGTTTCTAAGATAACAGATAGAATTGTATTTTTCTGGTGGTTTCTACCAGTTAGCAGCAGTTTCTTTGAGCATTCCTGCCTCCAACTGTCAGACCCTGTTCCATTTTCTAGCAGGCAAAGATAGTGAGAGAAGGGAAGATCAATTTTCAGTTCACTCACAATGACTGTTTTGGTCTCCAGAAAAACTCCAGTCAACCTCTTGCTGCTGACTGGAAGCACTATAGACTTGGTGACTTCATAACATTTGTGCCTGGCCTGTCATATAAAGTGTTTTAGATATAAAATCCTAGAAAATATAAAACTTTCTGTAAGCAAAGAGAGAGGTCAGCCTTTTCCTGTTTCTTTGTTTGACAAAAGTGGCCTTCAGTGAAATATCCCAGGATACAGTTGTTTTCTTCATCCAAGAAAAGTCTAAGAAAAACCCAAAGCATATGAATGTTCTGCAAAGTCACAATCTGTTTGGCTGGTGAACAATGGACGCACCATTCTTTTCTCCATTTCTGATTGGATTGCTACTAACAAGGTCTTTCCAAATATTTAATCACTAATTACAATGTTCCTATGACTAGACTCCTGGTTTCACATGTACACCTGAAATCATACACATGAAATCTACTACTAACAGAGTTTTCTAAGAGATTCCAGAGATTTTTTTTCCCCCCAATGGCTTTGTTGACAAAATTGCTAAAAGGCAGATCTTTTTGACATTGATATTAGTCCTTTGTTCAAATGAGACAGAGTCACTGTTATTTTCCCTATACTGAAAATCACCCACCTATAAATCAGATACATGAAAAACAAATTTTCTTACAAATAACAATTTTAAAACCTCCTTATCAAATCTGAAGGTTCAAAGTAATGAAGAGATGCCTGACAGCCCTGTTTGATGAAACATTTTCTTGAACTCTCAGCTATCAAAGATCATCTCAATACTCCAAACTCTGTGACTGACTTGTCACCTTTCAAAATCTTTTAATCTATCTCTCAAAAAAACAAACAAACAAAATCCTGCCTTGATCCTTGCAAATAGCCAAGGTAGTTTGGTGGAAGGTTTTTACAGTTTTTAAGCTCACTTAGCAACTCCTAGACACCACAAAAAGCCAGTAAGTCCCTTGAAGAGGTAGAGTTCATCAGGAAGAAGGAGACACTCCTTTAATTCAAGCCATGGTAACCCCCTGAATGTCTCAATTTACATTTTAAACAGAGAACAAAAATCGGACCTGAGAAATCACTTTGCCTTCTAATTTTCTTACCTCCTCCTTTGAGTACAAGTAATTTTTAAGTCAAGCAAAAAAAACAGAAATATGTTCAAAAGCAAATATTTTTATTTCACTTGTTTGATCAATTTTTACATAACTATGAGACAATAATTTAGAGACAATAAATGATTAAATAACAAGTTCCTTAGTAGTTTTACTTCTTTCTACTTATTATTATAAAGGATACAAACTATGTACTAAGTAAATGGAAGTGAAATTTTGTATGAAATAAGATGTCAGAATTAATATTTTATAAATATCATTGGTAAGGAACTACCCTTCTTTATCAGGAGTCTGTTAAGAAAACTGCAAGATGTATTTTACATCAGGAAACTTCCCACATAAAAAAAGTGTCTCCAGATTAGTTATACCAAACCTTAAATATCTGACTAGTTAAATGCAACAATTAATCCCACCAGCTGCTTTTCACAAATACAGTTTCTTTTATCAATTTTACAAGCAAGGGGAAACCCAGACTTGCTAAGACTAATTCAAAACAGAATAAAACACAGACTACACCTAGTAAAAAAGGACATTCTCTATTAAATATTTTCAGTCATAGAATTAAATAATGAGTTAACAGATATTTTCCCTTTATGAATATTACTGTTCCTCTATAGGTTGTTTTGGATACTTTAGTGCTTTGCATCAAAACATTCTTCTTTCCTTGCTAATGTGGTCAAATTAAGCACTAGCAATTTTAGTGACCTTTTATGTTCATAAGTGCTAGAACCCTGTTGAAGTCCACCTGATTCATTGTGGCTTAATTCCTCACTGGTAATGACTGCTGTAGGAGCCATGCTCTGGTGGGTCAGAGCCAAAGAGACCCAGGGAGGAAATGTTAGTGGCAGCCAGGTTAATAAGGGGAGTTTATACTGAAGCTTTTGAGGGAATGTTGGTTGTTAGAGGTTTTTTTTCTTTTTTTTTCATAGCAGTAAAGGGCAGCACTTAGAAGGCTAATTTGGATAGTGCTGTGAACACAAACCTGTTCATAAAAATTTACTTCTCTAAGGTCTTTTCCATCTCACAGTTACTGATTTTTTTTCTGCTTCCATTGTGCATATACCGTATGATTTGTAACACGCAGTCACAGTTGAAGGCAGACCCTGAGAGCTGCAACTGAGGTGAAATAACTGGATTTTGTAGTCACTCAGTAATAATTTTGGAGCCTTCTGTGGCATAGAGAAACTTGGTTTCTCTAACAGAGAGACTTCTTAGAGCTCCTCTTACAGAAGAAGCATTTAACATTTATTGCAAATCTTAACAGAAATTCTATAAGGTTCTTTCCCTCAAATATAAAAGAAGCCTAAAGGCTAACTTCAAGTTTTCTTTACCAGCTTATGCAATTTCAGAAAAGATGGACTTGTGATTAATTTTGCAGTAAAGTAAGAAAAACATTGTGATGGAAATGCATTGATCTATTTAATGAAGGATTGTAAAGTCAGCATCATTGGAGAAACAAGGATTATTGATTCTTTTAAGTAACATTTGAAGGACTGCATTTTTTGCCTTAGGATTAAAGTGTGTCCCATACAATAAGAGGGACCTAGCCAAAAAGCTTGTAAAAAGATTTGAATACTTGGACACAGCCACCTGCACATAGAGAAATGACTGTGTATTACAGTCTAATACAAGAGATATCTCACCCTAATAAAGAAAATAAAACACTTGCATAAGAATTCACAATAGCAGCGCATTCAGTGTACACATGTTCTTCCGTGACTCATAAGGGAAATAGACACATATGCCTCTCATATTTACAGCTTATACTGGAAATCAGAAATAAAACATGATAAGGATGGAAACAGCCTTGCAACAAGACAGTTTGCTCCTTCTAGTAGTAGGAAGGGTTTGCAAGGCCTCAACAATTAATAGGTTCTGTTCATTTTTGACCAGTTACAAATTAATAGACACCACCTGGCTTCTGCTATAAAAGGCACGGTAAGACCAAACACTGAGCTCTTGAAAATCTGTGGAAAATAGGAGAGAATTAGAAACAAACTAACTAACCAAAAAGCCCATGCAAAAATCCAACCACCAATAAAATTTATTAAAGTCTTAAGAGATTAAACCTAGGGGATAGCATTCCTGCAAAATAACTGCAGCAGTAGAAGAGATTGCTTCTAGTAAGAGAAGGAGGTATGTATTTAAGAACATATATTTTAAGTACTCCCCCAGAGAATTGTATTAGCTGTAGTAGCTTCCTCAGGAGTCTCCTTCCCTAAGCATAGCATCCTTTAAGCTGTACCTAGGTTGCAATGCATTAGAAATACTTTCATAAAACAGAAACTTTTATTCACTTTGAGAGCAAGTGCTGCTAATTGCAGGGAAAAAAAAAAAAAAAAGCCAGATCCAAGCAATTTTGGAGATGCAGCATAGATTAGGTATTACAGCACCTCCATCAAATTTTAAAAGGCCAAGTATCTACACCAGCTGGGGTGCAATGCCAACAAATTCCTTCACCAGCTGACATGCCCAACATGCTGTCTGAGCATTGGCACCTTTCTCTCTTATGAGTCACTATGCCAAGTCACAAGCAACTCAGTGCTTTCTAGGATCTTGGAGCTGCTATTACTTTTTTTGGCTAGAGCACCAGGACCTGGATTTGCTCCATGAAGTCCCCGAGAAGGAAAGACTCAGACACAAGTGTCAGCTGTTCACCACAGATATGTCCAAGTAACCCAGACTGTTTGAGGGAACACTATTCTGTCATAAGTTCTCATTTTCCATTTTACTTGAGGGTCTCTTCCTTCCCCTGAGAGTTTTTCACTACTTCTAGCATCCTCCTCTTTATTCTGGATTCATTGTTCCAGCAGAAGGCAGGTACTTTACAGCTGAAGTGCAAAGTACAGGGTCTCTGGGGATGTTATCTTGTACTCCTCATTGGCCTGGTGCCACCTGGCCCTACAACAACAATCTGCCCCTTTCTAATCTCTCTTCCCTAGAAGGCTCATCTCATTATCACCAAAGGGTTTCTGGTTAGCATGTACCAACATGTAAACTACTCTCAGCAAACATTAACTTTTCTTTCTGTTCCAGGAAAAATTAGGCCCCTATAGCCTTTAGGCTCTGTATAGCTGAAATTTTGGCAACATTGTCCAGATGGGCCCTTCTATCTCCTGTGCTCCTTAACACTATTTGAGAATATTATCTGATTATAGTAATTTCTGTAATATTTAATAAAAAAGAAGAATCTAGACAGAGAATGTCTGATAAAATTGTATGGGTCTGTACTCATTTTACTTTGCTATCTAAGTTCTTTCCCTCTTTCCTCATCCAAATAATGCAATTGTGTGGCAGCAGGTAAGACATTTCCATCACATACATTTTGTGGCAAATTTCAAGTTCCTATCTAGTCTCAGAGGAGACAGGTGGAAAAAGGAAGGTGAGAAAACATTTTAAAAAATATTTGTTGGGAGAAGAATTAATCATCTTTTACAGGTGCTCAAAGAAGAGAAGCAGCCTCGCAGATCATCATTCTTTATTAAATCTCTGCAGCGAACTCAGCTAGGAGGAAAACCAGCATTGCTTTTACCTACAGGCAAAGCTACTGTGAGCCTTCACTCAGGAACCTGAATGGTACATAGAAACCAGTGGAGAGAACTGTGTGATGCAAACTCTCATGGCAAAGGGAGTAGCTTTTAGCTGTGCACTTCCAGAGGCTCTGGGTGAGACCACAGACTGAATTCTTCCTTGGATTCTTCCAGCAGTGCAGCCTCTACTTAAATCTCCCCTTAAGCTGACCAGTCACAGCAAGATCAGAAAATCAGACCTAGTATGACATAAGTCACACCAGTCTAGTGGCTCCAATACAGTAAAGAGGCTGCAGGGGCATAAGACACCTGGTTACCAGAATTACCAGTTACGACTGGATCCTGGAAAAATTACTTTAGTAGGGCATGACAGCACTGACCCAAATTATTAAGCCATTTCATATGCTGTATTCCAGGCCAATATTTACCTTGTTGTTTGGGTTTTTTTCTGAAAACCAGGCTTTTCAACTGAGCTTTGTGAGAGTCCATTTATATTGCAAATGTTTGAAAGAAAAAAACCCAAACACTTTTGAGTGAATCCATAGAAAGGTGAACCCTCCACTTCAACACCATCCTGCCAACAAATATGGAGTATCATATTTTGTTACATTAATCCTAGACCCACGAAAACAACACATAAATGTTTCCATATGGTTTTCAAATAAATCTCCCATATCCCATATTCCATAAATTGTTCCCTCAAGAGGTATAAGCTATGGAAAGTCAGTCATCTATTCCAGCTCTCATGGGAGCACCAGACCTGATTTTCCACAAGTATTGTGCTCAGACAACTCCACTGAAGTTAGCTTATCCCAGAAAATAACAGTCATGGAGCTGGTGTGAGCACAAAGAATCAAAGCTACCATCTTTCATCCCCAGATTGAAGTTGTATCCAGGTTTTTCTCCCCCAACATGTTAAAATTACAGGCATCAGATGCTCTGGCAATAGCCGGCCATTTTACAGATGTTCACTCATGCATCCCAACATGGGCTCCCAGGGCTGCAGCTTTGACAAGATCCCTCTTAACCCATATCTGCATTGGGCTAGTGGCAAACCCCTACTCCAGCTGCAATTTCAGTCTTTCCTTATATATTCTGTGGGACTATTTGTAATGTTTATTCATAAATGATGAATATTTCACCACAGTTTGTTAATGCATTAGCACGGAAGTAATGCATGTGAAAAAGAAATTTTTAACAAGGCTTTGGCATGCGCAGCATAAAACATTGTCTCATATCCAGTCTCCCCACAGACACCAGTTTCTGTTTTAAATAGTCTAACTACAACTCCCTGTGTATAATATATAAAAGGCACAACCCTTAAAAATGCAGTGAGTGCTCAGCCCACAGTATGGCTGGAGTAGCTGAGTAAATTAGCAGTTCTTTACAGCCACACTCTCTATTGTAATTCATTATAGTAATGAGTCACTTTAAACATATATTCCTATAATTCAGGGAAAAGCTTTCCAGAAGAACTAAAATTTGCTTTGTGAATCTAATGTTTATGAGATAAGATTCAGAAACTTTTCTTCCATTCTCCTTATTTGTCTCAGAAAAACATGAGCACCTGTATAGGTCTGCACACAGATTAATGTTTTCCTGACTTGCAGCATTTTTTTATTATGGAAACACAAGAAATATTTCAGGAAGGGGAAACTAATTTGGCTTGATTTCAAACTGGAAGGGTTTTTTCCTCCCAGAAGAACAAGTTTTAAAATAAGTGCTGGGGAAATGGTTCTTTGCAAACCTGAGCATGAATACAAACTGCAGTTTTGTATTTCCTGATCAGGATGGAAACAGAAACATGGACCATTCAAACCTACACCCTAAAATTAACTCAGAGAGCACCATTCAAAAACACTTCCTTGAATCAGCAGGGGAGGAGGGCAATGAAAGGCTTGATGAGAGTTCAGTGAATAAAGAGGAAATAAGGAAGGGATGAGGGAAATGACAGTGGACCCTGCACCTCACACAAACTCTTTTAATTCTCCTTTGTGTGCATACATCATGCTTACTAGCACAAACAATTTGCAAGGAAGGATTTAGTCACCCCAAACGTGGACATGCCTTTTGCACAACACTTTATTCCCCTAGGCTCATGAACTGGAGTAAGCACCATAACCATGCTCAGGCTTTTAAATGGAATTTATTTGGAAAGGCAACCAAGTGATAACAATATTTCCTTAGTCAGCTCTATGAAAGACACCTTTCTCCACAGGACACTATTTGTGATATTATTACACTTTACACAGGAGAGTGTCTATAACTGCAAATTATTTATCAATATTTTTGTGACTTACGATGTCTTGGATTAGGCCTGCTGTGAATAAATTATAAAGTCCAAGGGCAAGTTGTTTATATCAGTGACTAGACCAGATTATTACACTAAGAAATGGTCAGCACATCCTGTTTTTGCTACTGCCAGAAAAAACATTGCATGAAAAGAACTAGACAGACCAGTTGCTTGAGTTCTCAAAAGGTTTTATTTTTAGCCTAATGACAAAAATGTCTGTGTTTGCACAGGAAACAAGAATGATTGATACAAGGGAGTGGAAATAAAATTCTTCATCTAATTTTCAGTGTTACATTAAAGACTAGACTCCTGTTGAGTCAGAGAAGCACTCAGTGACCCTTAGAATGACAATTTTTCCACCAGTCCCCCTCAATCCCCCACTTTTCTGCTCTTGAAAGCTCCAACATACACATCAATTCCTTGTGCAAGTTAGAGCATTTTCAGAACTACTCTTATTTGTGTCAGTGAATAATGATGCTACAGAGAACAGCTGGCATAGCCAGAATAGCTTGTCCTTCCCCCAAGGCATTTCAAGTTGGCCCTGTGGGAATGGAGGCAGAAAGCAGTTAGATGTCATGCTGTTCCCCAGTGGAGTCTTTTGCTGTTGCTGTAAATTGCTTTAAGCTCTTGTTGTTACAGTTGTGCAAAAGGTATTTATTTGGGGTTAAAGGACATGGATCAAAATGTAATCAACCTGGACCAAGTCATCAATACCAACTTTCCAAGCACCTCAGTAAGGCTTCCACACATATTTGGGTCACCTTCCAGTTATTAATGACAGCTCTAACTTCTAAATTATTTTTGCCCAAATTAAACTAACATTTGAAAATGTGCTGTATTAGAAATATGGGTAAAGTCCTGCCTACATTTGCATCAACAGTAGTTTTGCTATTAATACAGTACCAGCATAGCTAGTGTTTCATTGAGTGCAATAGAAATATCTAATTTCTTTTATTGAAATTAGCATTCTGCTTCAGTTCTGAATTTTCAGAGAATGTTCATTATTGTTAATTAAGTTACTTATTAGTGTTTCGGAAATGCCCCAAGGTTTCAGTCAGGAGCAGTGCCCAGTTCTGCTGTAAGTGAACTGAAATGAAGTGAAAAGGGCTGTTTCAAAAGAAATACTAGGATTTGCTCTTAGATACCTGCTGTGGTTTAACCCAGGAGGCAGCTAAACACTGCAGGGCTGTTCACTCACTGAGCCCACTGGGATGGGGAAGAGAATCAGAAAATAGTAAAACTCATGGGTTGAGATAAAGACAGCTTAATGGGACAGAAGAGAAGGGGAAATAATAATAATAATAATGATTAAAGAAGTAGAACAAGTGATGCACAATGCAATTGCTCACCGTGCCCTGACCAATGCCCAGCCAGTATCCAAGCACAGGACCACAGCCTCTCAGCCAGTCCCACCTAGTTTTGTTGTTCATCATGATGCCACAAGGTATGGGATTCCCTGTGATCCACTGGGGTCAGCTGTCTCTGTTGTGTCCCTTTCCAGCTCCTTGTGCACCTCCATACTGGAGACAGTCAGAGGCAGAAAAAGCCTTGATGCTATGCAAGCACTGCTCAACAACAGCTAAAACATCCCGGTGCTATCATTATTATACTCATCCTAAATCTAAAACACAAGGCTCTACCAGCAATTAAGAGGAAAATCATCATCTCTCTCCCATCCAAACTCAAGATAACTGTCAATCTCCCTAAGATTATATAGGAGAGAGCTGGGAGCTAATAACTTTGGGTGTATTTCCAGTGAAGGAATTGGAACATCAAGGTTTGTAAAAACCAAACTAATGGTTGGGGATTTCTGAACTCCATAAGCGGATGGTTGCTTGATTTAAAGCTGACCTGAAGGTTTCAATTAAGCTAGTAGTTGGGGAATTGTTGTTGCTATCTTGACCATCTTTTAAAAAAAAGCAAAATAGTACAACTTCCTAATTCATTGCAGCTATGATTCTGTTTCTTGTGCATCTTCATTCTCTTTAGAAGGGGAATACAATTCACCCTCATCCAAAAACTTCCATTTGCTTTACAAGCACCACTTTATTATGGGAGTGCTGATGCTGAGGGAGGAAATATTCCTCTCAACCTGAAATATTGGAACTTTGGGTGTGCAAAAGAGACAGACACAGACCTGCACTGCAGCTGGCAGAAGCACAGACCAGATACAAAAAGGCTGGAAGTTGGAGAAAGGCATCTCAGAATCCTTCTCCTTAGCTGGTAATGGAATTTTACAGTGGTAACACACAGCCTTCTCCATTCAACAGATGAAATAGCTTACACAGAAATTTACATAAACATTTACAGAAAAGAGGAAAACAGTCTTAGCATGGCAACCCCCTCCTGCTTTTTCGCTGTGCAGTTCTGGGGCTTCACAGAAGGCAGGTATAAATGACATGTGCAAATGTCTTCCAATATGCTGGGACAGACTTTCAAAAGAAGAGATGGTAACTTTTCCAAAACTTCCAGAAGACCTTGGAGAGGAAGGAGACAGAAGTATAAACAATTTGTTCTTAAATACATTATTTGGGCTGGCTGAAGTTCTCAAGCAACCTCATTCTCACCAACGGTGAGAATGACAGATTTTAAGCCTTTTTCCAAAGTTCAGAAAGTGATGTAGAACAAGCATTTTCTTTTTGTGTGGTGACTTTAAAGGGCCGGAGAGAAATTGGCCAACACTCCCATCTTAATCCCACTTCAACTCAGAGAGATGGGATCATCCAACAAGAAGAATCATTTGTGTTCTTTTGAGAAAGCAAATTGAACAAATGAAGCTAGAAGAGCACAGTAGCTCTGAGAATTATTTTCTTTAACAACTGAATGACTCGTTGTGGTTAGCTTATAAATCTTAAACCCCTCACTTCATTTAAAAAGATTGAAAAATACAGGGACACTATGAAAAGCTTGATATCTAAGTACTCCATGCACTACATTATTTATCATTAGAGTTTATTAACTAAAGCCATTTGAAAGGCATTTTGTGGAGCTAAAGTCAAGCCTGACCTGAAAATTATGCAGGTATGTTATTTCAGCAGAGAACCTGAAACTAGGTAAACAAAGAAGGAATTCTGGAATACATGCAAACAGTGTAAGTAATTTAAAACCAATACATTGTGCTTATAAACTCTGCCTAGTTTTAGAAAAGAAAAAAGGGAGAAGATAAGAGAACACAAGGAAGAGGAAATAAGATCAGATTATTTGCTTCCTAATAGCAATACTTCTCTGTTTGTCCTAAGAAGGGTATCCAAGCTTAACTTCCAAGGTAAGTCATGTGACTGCAAGCAATCAAGGGTGCTTCAGGACAGCTGAGTCATCATTTCATGGGCTGGGGGAAAAAGCAAGTCAGAATGGCCTTCTGGGGACAGCATCACAGATCCCAGCAACACAATACCCTGAAAAGCATATATGGAACTTCCTTGTTTTTTTCTCCTCTGTTAAACAACTTCAGAGATACATTTTCTCTTTCTATGAGCTGTGTGGTGTCTGACTACAGCTAGTCCTCAGTCATCTGAAGATTTGGTAGTTAGCTTCTAAAGTAAGGAAAATTTTCTAGCACCGCCATTGAAATTTTCACTGTGTTAAGATAGTACATTTTGTCATTTAAGTAAAAGATACATCAAGTTTCTCGAATTTAAACCCGGAACAAATACGGGTCAAAGATAGAATTCAATCCCAAAAAATCAGAAGTTCAAATTTCAGAGACAGAATATATTCCTACCTTGAATGAGACCTATGTGTTGTATCTCTATAGCTAACATGGGGGTCTTGTTTTACCAGTGCTTTAATACAGTGCCTGCATACATTCTCATGCCAACATCATCTCCTGGAATGCAACTGGTTTATATTTGCTTTTTTCCTAGGCCCGGGGAACAGTATGGAAATGTCATAGTTTCAGCTGCAGCAACAGTGTATGAAGAGGAAACACTATAAAGAGGAACAAAGAGGTGGGTGATGAAAGATGAGGTGCTCGGGCAGAGCTGCAAAGAGCCCTGAAAATGCATCTGCAGAGTAGGTGTAAGAAGCCACATGATAAGATAAAGTGAACAGTGTGGGGTAAAGAAGTAACAATTATTAAAGAAGCAGAGATAAAAAGAGGATAATTTAGAAAATTAATTAAATATCCTAGGGGTTAGACTGGAGGAGGGGGGAAAAAAGAAAAAGAAACCTCTAGAGTAAAAAAAAAAAAAAAAAAAGAAAGAAAATAAGAGGAGGTGGAGGTAAATAACAGCTGTGGAAAGGGCTGGGAGTACTGATGATTATTATGTAGGCTTTTTTAATTTTGTGCCAGGCTCTGTAAATCTTCCCTTTTACCCTGAACCCAGAGGTGTGGAAACTTGAATTCAAAGTTTGGGTACTTTTCCAGATCTTACCTAAATCATATAAACCTCTTTGTATGTAGTATAACTTAGCCAGAAATAACTTAAGAACTCTTTTTTTTTTTCCCTGATGCTACTTAGCACAGCTGGATGGATTATTCATCCTCAGTAATACTGATGGCAAATACAACCTTTTTCTCTTTGAGAATCCTTTGTGAATAGGCTTTAAGTCTGATCTCCAAAATGTGAAATGCCTCTTGATCCCGTTGATTCCTCTGAGCCTTTTTTTTAATGTACCTCCTGTCTGAAATTAGAATTTGCACAAGTTAGGTGAGTAGACTCTAACCTTTGTCAGCATCATTAAAGGTGGTCCACATTTGACTACAATCAGAACACGAGGAAATTTGTGAGTGAGCAGTCTCAGTCCTTCTGGGACTCCTTCTCTTTCATGGGCTGTGCTGTAAATGTTGCTCGGGTGTTTCTGATACCTGCCTGAGTCTGCAGAAAGCCTGGGGCTGCAGAGGTGTGATGGCACTCTGCTTCGAGAGGAGTTAACTTATTTGGTTTTAAGCATCAACATTAAGTTTCTTTCTACACTGTTCAAAGCATGTTTAGGAAGGTGGGGAAGCATCTGAACACACAGATCCATAGAGATTTCTCTGAGCCTCTGTTCTCTTCGGTATGCTTTTAATAACACCATGGGAGGGGTGAAGAGTGCAATTGTTCCTCTTTTCCTAAAGAGAGGGTTCAACTTTCAAAGGTTTGGGAAATGCCAACATGAGGGTTCAGAAACTGCACAGTTTAAGTATTCACTGCCTCCTAGCTGGAGCATGTTATTGGTTAGCAAAGTCACGGGATATTCTTCCAGCTCACTAATTGGGTTAGTGTATCCTTTTAAACAGAGGAATAATGAACGCTCTTGTTTGTAAAGGAGTAGCCTCGTTCGCATGCAAATACGGGTATTCACACAAATCAGCCATTCCTCAAACCTCCTCAGGAACAAAAAACTTTCTGTCTGAAACCGCAGGAGCAGCAGATAACAAGGGGCCTTGATATGGAGAGATCAAACAGCCATTTCAAATTCCTGTGAATGTTCATGAATACTGTTGTTCAATATTCATCCAGTTCTGGCTTTTTCTGCATTATGGAAAAGAAAACAAAAAGTTAAAATAGGATGTAAAGGAATGAAGAATATGAAATGGTAGTGCTTTCAGAACCAATTCACATATTTTGATGTAGCTGCATTCAGGTTTTGCCTTACTTTTGAAAGACAAATTATTATTTAAAAAATAACGTAAAAATAGTTTTTGGGATTCACTGTTTGTTCAAAATGAACATAGCTCAAGCCCAAAGAGCAGATCCAATAAACATGAGGTAATCCATAATTTCAGATGCCTGAAATATCAAGACATACAGTATCTAAGCAGATGAGAAATAAGGCTTGCCATCTGAAGTTTTACCAGAAATTCTTTGCCAGTTCTCCAAGACTCCTCAAAGGATGAGTTATGTCCTCATCTGGCTGTAAAAATAGCTGCTTAGCCATAAAGTATTATACAAAAGTAAATGAAAAGAAAAGAGCCTTGCAAAGAGTGACAGCTCCAAGGGTAACTTGGCACCCTTTCCTCACTCTGTTTTTATAGCTGTAGGAATTCCTTATTACTTTTTCTCAAGCTGTCATCAGAGCAACAGAACCCGCTGTTATTTGGGTTTCTCTTCTCTTCAGATGGAAAGAAAGGGATGTAATAAAGGCAGGTCATGAGCAATAGGTTGTAATCTATCCACAAAATGGCCCCACCTTGCTATTTGTTCCCTTGTATTGTGTTCGAACAGACTCCCAGTAAATATGTCTGCTTCACATTGATCATCTCTGATAGTAGCATCCCTAATAGTGGCTCCATCTTGACAGAAAAATGGTAAGTACCATTGTGCTCCAATGTTTTTGTCTCTTTCTACAGCCACAGCAAAACAAAGCTGTTAATTTATCTGATGAAAGACATGATGGTGAATGTTATGTAAAACCCAGATGTTTCCCCACTGATTTCTTAAATAGGAGCACATAATTGTGATGATTGGAAGGCCATTAATCCAAACTACTTGGAAGCAAAAGAGAAAGAAGACCTCAGCTTACACTTTCACTGTTGCAAGCTTCTGTGCGTAAGATGTCTGTCGTTCTGCTCACTGTTTTACAAACCTAACCAGTCAAATAATTCCCCCAGTTCTTCTCCATCTGTTTTCTCACAACACTGTTAACGTTCACTTAAATAAGCATAGCAGCATTAACCTTTTGAACTCTTTGTCTCTCAACTCTGCTCGGATCAGATTTGTGGTCTAGAAAGTTGACTCTTCCCTCAAGTTTGACAGATTTTCTTATTATCCCCTGCTGACCTGTAGAGAATTGCACTGGCTCAATTCCTGAGGCACCTACAAGTTTCAGATGGACTCAGCCTCTCTAGCTGATTGCCTGTCATAAGAAGCGTCAGTGGTATGCTTCTTATTTTAGTTTATTCCTTTCCTTTCAACAAGTATAAAGAATTCTTTTGCACCCTTCTACTCTTTTTACCAGGCCTTTCTTATCACATTTTCATCCCCAATGCAAAGACTACTTCAGAAAATCTGTCTTCAAGAAAGAATTTTGACAATGCGCATAACAGCAAGTGCATTAATATGTGCTTTATACAGATCTGATTTTACTGATTCTGCCTACAGTAAATTGTATATAAATCTCATAAGCCATTACCTCTTTGATTCAATCTCCCTATTTGCATAAGTACTACTAGTACTGATAACTAAGGCTGATAGGTTAGGCTTAGATAGACTAAAATGTTGATGAAGATGGCTGTTCTTCATGCATGAAAACTGTGCACGGAATTATGACCCTTTTCTAGAGTATAGCTGAAGCTTTGGATAGTGCCATCCAACACAGAGGCTGATAAGCAGCTAAAAGCATAAGCACATTAAAAATCTAGTTTGGATTAAAAAAATTAAATGCAATGGTGAATCTCCAGCAACAGTCCAGGTATGTATTTTTAACCCCTAATGCAAATGTGGCTTAGGTCAGCCGCTTTTCACTGCTATAGGTTGATTTCTTCTCTTTCACTGGCAGCTGTGCTAATATGAATCACATCACACTACCCATGTGAGTTACCACAAATCAGCTGGCCTCCAGTAAATTGGGGTGAACTTTAGACCAAGAAAGGATTTTTTAGATAGGATTGGTGGTGCTGTTTGAATTATGCTCAGACTGAGCCAGAAGTATAAGCACTGAGAAAGCTATAGGCAAACAGTGTAGGCATGACCTTGGGAGAATGTTTCAGGGAGGAATAAGGTTGGAAAGAATGCTTAGAATAATGGGTAAGGAAGCTACTGTCTGCTCATTTCAAAGGTGTGTTGAAAACCTTTGGTATACTTTTACAAAGTAACAGAAACAAGAATTTGTCATCAGAGGACAACTGTCAAAATAAGGGCTAACACTAAAAAGATAGATCCCAATAATGTAGCACAATGCATAAACAGTGCAGAAGAAGGAGAAAAAATTAGGAATGTCAATTTTTTAATGGACTTATTCGAGTGTAACACTCTTCATTTTCTCTGCTGTAAGGTTTATGCTCTAGTTTCTGTAGGTCCCACAGCAAGCTTTCCCCTGCTCCCTGCTTTGTTCTGCTGAGAAAAAGCTGTGAGAATGACTGTGCAGAGATAAGAAAGGCCAAAATTACAGACAAGGCTGAGCTTGCTTAGGTGGTATCATCTATAACTCAAGGATTTAACAGGGAAAACACAAATATAGACAGGAATAGGATTAGTGTGGTGTAGAACCAGACAGGAGTCCCAGGTTGAGCATATCATCGTGAGTGTTCTCGCTGGAGAGAGTGACATCTCTCTGGTGCTTTAGGGGATGGCAAACACTGGTCCAGACAACAGCAGCTCTTAGGTTGACACATTCATCAGGGGGATGAGCATGTAAGTGCTTAGCCTAACACTTAGTGATTCCCAGCCATTTTTTTGTGTGTTTTCCTGTGAGCAACTGCTTTAACTGCAATGAACTGCTCTGTTTGTGGCATAAGTTATCCTTGTAGAAAATCTTTGCATTTCTCTAAGATGCCTGAACAAGCCAGCAAGAGAGGAACTGTAAGAATGACAAAGAACAGAGAAAGAGCAGTGCAATGACTTCACTGTTAGCCCCTTGTCTGCAGCATTTCATGGAATAGGGCTGTAGCACTTCAGAAGCAGCTGCTCCAGCTTCAGTGCTTCCCAACACTGCTATCTCAAGTGGCCCAAGAGGACCTGTTGTAGACCACGCTGATTCAATGCCACTTGCACAGACTAGTGGCACAAATGCCACAGCTTAGCCACTCAAATGCAGACTGCAATCCTCCCCTATTATGCAGAGCTGCTATGATGTGAGTCAGAAAGTGATTCCTCAAGAAGCAGCAAGACAGCTTGCAGGCTGCCATACACTCTCTGTTGGAGCAACTGACAGGGAAAATCAGACACCAGTTAACTGAGGCACTGATCCAAAGCCCCTTTAAACACCTCGGTGACTCTCCTGGAAATAAGATGTAGAAGCTTTTCAAAAGATTACCCTTAATCTGTCACAGCATGCAAAACAACTTAATACATTTATCTTTTTTTTTCCGCCAGTGAATTCAAATCCCTCTGCAACAATTTTACTAGCAAGTCAAACTTCTCCTACACAGCAAATGTCTGTCCTAATTATGCAAAAGGTGGGTTCTTTTGTTACCAACTTGTCCTGCAAATGCCAATCCTTCTCTCAGTGGGAGTTTTGCCACCGAATCCAGCAGTAGTAGCTCTGAGGGGTCACTGCTCTTTGTGTCTCTGAAATCTTGGTTTATTCTACCATGTTTGATCTAGTCACCTCTCAAGCACCGGCTGAGTCACCCTCAAGCACCAGTTCAGGTCAACAGACACGAGCTTGCTTCTTAACCTGGACCCAATGCACCATGGATTTCTTTTAACCATGTAACATCTTTTCTTCTCATGTTATGTCGAATGCTAGTCTTCTCAGCAAAGTAAATGAACTGTCTTTTGTGCTTTTTGTGATGATTTTCCATTTGTGCTTTTAACAGCAAATTAGCCCTGTCAGGCTTGTAAAAATATTTGAGACACGGTGCAATGGAAATCTATTTTGTCTTTCATTTTGTATCCTGTTTTCCAGAAAGTATCAATATTTGCTTTTCAGCCATACTGTTTGGGTATTAAGGTATTTCCTTCACCATCCTCAAAAGCTGATTATTCTAATACAGCTCAGGAAAAGTCTAGTATTTAACTTCTTTCAAGTCAGAAATACACAGTTTTATTATAAAATATTCTGTTAGATCATTTGGCATTAGATATATTCAAACCAAAGTCACCTTAATACTAAAAATCAAATTGTCAGATATAAAGTGCTCTGGCTAGTAACTATTAAAGAACAGTAGTTGCTCTGGAGTAACTGCACATTTCTCAGTGGCCAGATATAATTTTGAAGTGCTTATTATCCATCTAAGCATAGAATTTTTAAATACCTTGTTCAATTATATCCATTCTATTACATCCATTCTTTCAGCAGTTTCCTTTTAAAATTAGATTTGTGCTAGGTTTCTCTCCCTTAAAGCAGTGAACCAGAGATCTGCAGTAACCTCTATTGCCTCTCACACCATATTTAACCTTATACATGTATTAGATACAGATAAGCATCTCGGTGGACAAGCTTATGTTTTGTAAAATTTGGCAGTTTTATTTTAGAAAAACAGAATCAATATACTCTTCATTCTTTAGGAAAAAGAAGAAGATGTTTTCAGTCTTCTCCCTCAGAGGCATTATTCTCGAGCTTTTCCAGTGTAACTGGGCTCATGGCACCATTGTGATCACTGTTTTTACAGCATAATGAAAAAGTTGGTGAACAAAATGGGTTTTTTTTTAGTTGTGTAAATCATTATTTGCAATACGCTAAAATGTGATGGTATGAAACCTCTTCCAGTCTGACAGACTTCTGCAGATTAAAAAAATTAATTTTGAGTTCAAGAACACAGTCTCCAGGAGAGAAGGTGTTCTATTCCGGAAAATTTGTGTAAGTCAGGATGCACATCACTTAGTCCCCAGCCAAAAAGAGAAAGTGGGGAGGACACACAAAGGTGCTGTGATTTCTTCAGGCACTTCCCTGGGCTCCCAGGTGGCTCCCACACAGTGGTGCTGCCCAAGCTGAGCAGATGTGCTGTGCTCCAGCCCAGGAGGACACAGCAATTCAACCAAGCCCTTATTCTCAGGTGCACTGCAAGTGCAGTGAGAACGTGCAATGAGCTCTGAAGGTGCCCGTGAGGATGTGCTGGCAGCACCTGGAGGAGGAACGGCTGGGTGGGCCAGCTGAGACAAGGCACACTGGGGGCTGAGGGGCGCGGAAGGAGGGCCAGCCCCCGCTGGCAGGGACTGGGGCCAGGGGGACACCCCTGCTCTGTCTGCAGCCCTCTCCTCTGCCTGGCTCAGCTCTCATGCCTTGGCAGTCACTCTGCCCCTCCATGAGTTTGCTGTGCTGCATGCAAGCTGGAAGGGAGGAGGGCACTGGGGAGAGGAGTGTCATGGCAGGACCACCCAGGTACTTTTCCAGGTGAGGAATGAGGGGGAGAAGAATCCATTTGCCCCGGGACCCAAAACAGCTCTTGGTGTGGGTTCTAATAACACTGCTGGAACAACTAAACCTGCAAAACATTCATAAACACAAGGGTTTATTATTCTTTTTTCTTTTTCTTTTTAACTTACATTATTTTTCTTCCCTTCATTTTTTCCTTCTTCTTTTCTTTCCTCCCTTTTTTCTTTCTTCCTCTTCATCTCTTTGTTTTTTCCTTCTTTCTCTTTTTTCTTTTTTTCCCCATTTTCTTACCTTCTCCCTGTCTTTCTTGCTGTTTTTTTTCTCTCTCTCTCTCTCACACACACACAAAGGTACACACAGGCTACTTCTCCAGGAAACTCTACTTTATACTTTGATGGCAGAAAGCACCAAGGAATCTCAATAGCATCAAAAATGGTGTTATTGCTCCAGCATTTAATTCAGAGATGTTCTCTATAGATAAACTTTTTTTAAAGCATGGTTACATAAAGAGTTCATTGCAAAACAATCCAGAGTGTGCATTTATAAAATCAGTTTTGGGGCAAAAATATTCTTAAAACGGTCCCTCTAAACATTCATGGGCCATGATAAATAAAAGTTGCTGATGATGATTGCAGTAAAACCTCATCTTTTGATTTTAGGGGAAGCATGCATGAAAAGGCAGTTTCTTTAGAGTAACTTGATGTAAATTAAAATCGTTTATTATCTCACAGAAAACCTCATAAAGTAAAATGCATAGTACTCAGTTACTAGCAGATCCTGGAGGCAACAGTACCTTTCTTTTCTGATAAGTTTAAAAGATGTTGTTTTCATGATTTTCAATCATTGTGATGATACAATCTAGTCACTAACTTTGGACATCATTTCAAAATATTTACAACAGCGTAAGTTATTGCAGAAGCATTGAAACAGAGAAGTGGAAAAAAGAACATCATTTTAATAAAAAACTTCTGAGATTTAACTGGTCTATTTAGTAGAAATGCCTTATTTAAACTTTTTTATACTCGCTGAATATTTGGCCAAAGTATTTCATAAATTTGAAAAAAAAATTAAATAAGAGGTGTTTTTTGGGGGAAATTATTAAAAAAAAACACACCAAAATTATATATTTTATATATTTTTAATGAAATTACGAAAAAGAATCAGAAGTGCAGGCCCAAGGCTAGATTTTTAGTAATGTAGCTTCTCCAGAGGTATGACTTGCTCTCGAGGTTAGATAAAGGGATTTTTGACTGAAGAACAAAACACCAGAAAAAGGAATTTATAAAAATGTTCACATTCAACATTAAGAATGAATCAGTCTAGGATTGCAAATAACATACTGCTCTGCACCAGTTCTGAAGCAGCAGAGCTATTTGAATCTTCTCCAGTTTAAAGGGCTAGAGCAAATGGTACTTTGAGGTCCTTTCCATAACTGCTTTTCCATAATGCTGTGATCAGAAACATCCATAAAACCACTGCTCCATGCGACAGCATATTGTCTTCTTTCTTGGAAGACAAATAATGCAATCCTAGTGCCAAGTAATACAATATCTTGGTATTGTCTCTTGCTGTCTCTTTTTTCATTTATTGAGCTGGAAGAGACTTTGTTAGTTCATCCTACAGCGGCAGGGCAAGACCTACACAATGGGTGTATGCTGTCCTAAACTCTCTATACTAGAGACCACACTCTCTCTAGGAAGCCTATTCCAGCCTCTTTTGGTTCTTACAGCCATTCTATTTCCTCAGAAATTGGGAAGGACTATGTTTCACATCTTTCCATCAGTGGGTGAGTTTAAACAATTAATCACCACCATTTTGTAGCATCTTTTTCACATTAGAAAACAGTGTAATCATATCCCTCTTTAGTCTTTCCTATTTAAGGTTAAGCCAACTCCATTCCCATTCTCACAGGACAGCTATCTAACCTCTTTTCTTCTTGACACTGTTTTATGGATTCTTGACAGTTTTTCTTGAAGTGTGACAGCTGCACAGGAAGATGAAACTTGGGCTGATGAAACTTAAATACTAATGGGAAGTAAATAATTACCTGCCCTTTCATGGGCACAATACTCCAATCAGTATATTCCTGAACGGGATTCATTTTTTCTTTTGCTGTAGTTGCACAAAGCTTGCTGCAAGATTTTGTATTTGATGAGTGCTTGCTGCAGGATTTTGCAGCATCCCACCATCATCATTCTTCCAAGAGCTCAGTGTAGCACAGACACATGTCTACTTATGGGGCCAGGAGTCCTGCTAGGTAGAAGTTTGTGTGCATGTGGATCCCATCCTAACATGGATTTGCCAGTGTCAGGCATGTATATCAGAATACATGGAATTCTGCTGAGATAAATGTCATTAACTCTTATTAAGGTACAATATATCTGCTCCAAGGTAGACTTCTGCCTTCTTTTTTGTATGTTAATCACCAGCTATTTGATCCCTTTTTCATCTTTTTTTTTCTTTTTTTTTCCTCTTCCTGGAGATAAAAACATTATGTTTATTTATATTGGATTTAGTTTGCAAATTGCTTTTCACAGTTTGTCATAACCATCTTGAACGCTACTACTGTCCTCCTAAGAGTTTGCACATTTTTCAGTTTATGACACTACTAAATTTCCTCTTAAATCCAAGTTCTTAATTAAACCATGAAGCTGAGCCAAGTCCAGGATAGACAAGTCACTATTGTTTACTTGGATGGCAAGTATTATTTGCAGATAACAAAGCAGACAAAAGTGTTTAGTATGACAGTTTGGGGCATCAAAGAAAAGCTAATGTTTGTTGACCATAGATGTATGGAAGAACTATGTTTATGCCAATTAAAGAGTCAACAGCCACCAAGCAAGGAAAAGCATGAGGAAAGATGAAAGAGAAAGAGAACTTCAAACCTGGGTAAGAAACTAGAAGACCTGAACAGAAAGAAAATCTAGTGAAATAAAATGATAGCAAGAAATGATAGCAAGAAAGCAGCAAAGGGAATTAGAGAAAGACATCCTTAACTGCTGTGCTTCACATGTTTCAAGTTGTTTCTATGGTCACAGAATAAGAAGGTCAAATCAGATCAAATAGAGCAGGGCAGAACTGAACAGCACAATTAGGCCATAGTCAAAAAGTAATTATTTTTCCATCCAGCAGAGATTGCATGTTATTTCTTGGAACTTTATATTATTATCTAAATAATAGACAGAAGCCAGACAAGCAACTGGGAATAAATTGGAGAAAACCAGCTAAAAAGCCACTTGACTAAATATTATAACATTGTAATTTATATTAAAGCTTAGATGAACTTGAAAGGTGGACATTGGTGAGTATTACCATAATTATTTATTTACTTACCAGAAAAATGAAGAATGTAACACAGCACTAAAACAGAGTAGTACTGGAAAAAAATTAAACTACCAAGACAGGTAAAGTAGTGTTTCCTTTGCTTTATACTCTTAGCCTTCTAATCTTTTGTCATAATAACTATGATTATGGTATATATCCTATAATATTGATGGTGTTGGTACATCGGATAACACTAAGTCTTTATGACACCTTATTTGGCTTCTTGATGCTTCTTCCCAGTCGTACATTTTTCTCCAGTTTCTTCATGGGACGTGATATGTAATTCACAATGATGCAAGGCATGTGATCTTCACATAGATTTGTCAGTCTCATATCTCTCCGGAGTGTTCTCAAAATAAACTGACTGTTTTGCAGTGCTGAAACAAATCCTTGGTAAACTAAATGGCACAGCACTCTGGAAGATTGTGGACATTCTTAAGCTACCCTGCATGGAGATATAACTCAGTGTTTGAAAAGGTGTGCTGGTTTTGGCTGAGGCAGAATTAATTTTCTTCAGAGTAACTGGTATGGGGCTGTGTTTTAGAGTTGCACTGAAACCAGTGTTGATTACATGTAGATGCCTTTTGCTAGCACTTGCTCAGTGTCAAGGCCTTTCCTGCCTTTCACCCTCCTCACCCGTGAGCAGGCTGAGAATGCACAAGGGGCTGAAAGGGGACAGAGATGGGACAGCTGACCCCAAGTGAACAGAGGGATGTTTCACACCCTGTCATGCTCAGCATGTAAAGCTGGGGGAAGAAGGAAGAAGCTGGGGGGGGGACATTGACAATGTTTGTCAAGTCACAACTGCTTGTAAGGAGTCCAACTTTCCTGGAGACAGCTGAACATCTGCTTGCCCATGGGAAGCAGTGAATTAATTCCTTGTTTTGCTTTGTGTGCATGTACAACTTTCCCTTGAAACTCTCTTTCTCTCAAACCATGAGTCTTCTCCCTTTTACTCTCTCAATTCTCTCCCCTATCCCACCAGGAGCAGTGAGTGAGCAGCTGAGTGGGGCTGAGCTGCCAGCTGGAGTTATACCATGACAAAAGGTACACCTGTCATTATGGATTCTTTTGGATGTATTTTCCTTAATATCACATCTTCATTCATCATGGCAAGAATCAGTATGCAGCACCTGAACTCAGCAGCACCACTCCACCACTGATGGAAATAAAGCCCAAAGAGGTGTGAGTCAGCCTCCCCAATGAACAACTGTCTTTCTTCAGAAGCCCTAATTACTTTGAGTTATTTACAGCACAATAGTGGCTACTAAATTCAAACAAAGTTTAGCAAATCATTCCCACATTAGAGACAAACCATGCTGTGGTTTTACTACATGAGTTACTGTCACCCCAAACTAGCCTTGTATCTGCACTGCACCATCACTCAAAAAAATCACTTCTAAAATGAAAGCAATTCCTTCAGCTCCATCTGCCAGCCCTGGAATCAAGAGGGTTAAAGAAGCTATAATCTATTTCTACCAAGTGAATAGAAAATTAGGATCTTTCACTTTCTTTTTTCCTCATGCATCCCTAAGAAAAAAATTATTTCACTGGAAATTATGATTTCATCAGCTGAACTGAAAATCAAGAAATAGACCACTTTAAATATTCACACCACCTTGATTAAAGCAGGTCTCTCCAAGCCTTATTATTGCAAAGTGATTGTCAGAATTTCCATTGTAAATCTCTTCCCTCTTTTTCACTGGTTTTATACTTATGCCTTGGCTACAAGAGCACATTCCAAGCTGGAATTTAGGCTGGCTGATTATTAAAAAGAGGATAATTTTCCTTTACAAATTATATTAAAAGAATTATGCAATTAATAAAATGTTGACTTTTCAGTATGGGGGAAAGGCAGGGTTTGTTTTTTTGTATTACACATATTGGTCCAAAACAGTAACCACAATCTGGTAGAGAAAGCAGAGCTGAAAAATTGACGCATTTCCCCAGATGGCAAAGGAATTCTCTGAGCTGGCAACTCGTTATCCTACTTTAATCTGCTTCATTCCTTTCAGCTTCTGGAATGGAACAAACAGCATGGGACAGGAAGGGATGTAGTTATTCTGATTACAGAAATCAGAGGCCTCACTATCATATCATTCCTAGTCTTTACTATGTTTATTCTCCTGGTAGCCTGTGAAGTAAAGAAATGCTTTTGTTCATTTCATAGATAAGAAACAAACATAAGAGATTTTCACCTAATAAACTCAAGGTTAAACATCAAGACAGCACCCAGTTCTTTTGTTTAGTGTTTAGGTTATGTTCCAGCTAATAAAATCAATTGCCCCCAGAGACATATCTAGGCACTGAAAATTAACTATAAATGCTGTTAAGTGAGTACCAGGATCACAGCATCCTGTGACATGTTTTTGGCCTGTGCCTGGACATGGCTCAGAAGTTAGCCTTGGCCAGAGACAATTCCTAGCAGGAGAGAAAGAAGAGTTTAATAGCACTGGCATTAGCTGTTCCCTGTCAGCTGGCCAGAGAACAGTCCCAGACATGTTTAATTTGCTACTGCAGGAAAAGCCAAAACGGTCAGCACCAGCTAGTACAGTGCATGGGAACCTTGGCTTTGTGCTGAATTACGTCTGTGTTAGCAGCAGCCTTTCTCAGATTTAGGTATAAGAACCCCCTCTCAAACCATCACACTCCTCAGCATTTCCCTGTGGCTGAGAGTGTGGTCTTTACTCCTCTTTCCATCTATGCTAAGGCTCTATTGATTCTACTGATTACCAGTGTAGCAGCAATTTTTAGAGCAACTATGATAAGTGAAAATTCATGTGTATTGATACATGGGAGGAGGAATGCAACTGCTCAAAGGAATTGGCAAATAAGACCCAGACTACTTTTTCTGTGCACTCTCTGTAACAACCTTTCATAAGTATTTTATTCTCTTTTAGTAAAGATTCAGTGTTACAGGTCCATAAAATGAAAACATGTGTTCTCTTTAATATGCATTCAGAGTGAAAATCGCTTCGCTCACATAAAATCTGATAATTGGACTTTATATAGGGAAAGTCTGAAAAAAGAAATGAAGTATCCTGTGAAGTGGCACTACAGATGTTTTGCAATCCTGACACCAGCCACAAAAATGTCTAAGACATCATCCCCCACTGGCTTGAGTAAGCACTACATTTTCCTTACATCTGCATGCAAAAGCTTTAAGGACACAAAACTACATCTGACTGAAATAAGACAAAAAAAAGTAGTGTGAGAGCCTATTATTAATAAAATCCTGTGTTCATTTTTAGTTTGAAAATTACTTTCAAATATTGTTTTTAATTATTAAGCCTGCATGTGATTAAATGGCATTGGTGACATTAATTTAAATATAGCTTGCTGTTCAACCCTTTTAAAAGATCTGCTCTCACAGAGGAGGGGGATGAACTTCTGATTCCTAAAATACTAAATGCACAGAGAATACTCGCCTTCTTCCCACAAATCTGCACAAGACCTGGATTATTTAACACTGGCCACAACTGCATGCATCAGAAAGGGATTTTTTGGTTTTATTCTGAATTCTGTGTACACTTGGTTATATACATTTCATTTAAGCTTTAGCATCCCAACCTACAGACCAGTCAATACTGATGGGAGGCTTTTATCATTCTAAAGAGTTTGAGCCTAACACAGACTCAAAGACAGCTTTCAAAAGGAACAGAATGAAAGTGATGTCAAATTCAAGCTCGCAATTGGCTCCAGAAGACTGCTGCGGTTTTTTTTCTTCTGTCCTTTAAGGTATATAACAAGTAGTATTAAAGTGCCTTAATGTTTAAAACACGAATTTGTTTCAAACTACAGTTTTGAAAGTAGGGGGCTGCAGTTCCTATAATGTCACTGAATTCTTTTTATAATGCCACTGTGGAAATATTGATGCAGCAATAACTCTCAGTAGGATTACAATCTGGCGAGAAACAGAGCAAAATGCCTGAAGTGATCCCACTGTGTGTTAATCACATGGTTAATTTGTTAAATTTGCATTTCATTTGTTTCTGAAGCTTGGCAGAAATTTTATTGATAAGGAATTTTCTTATAGTTTTGGTTTATGTGTTGTTTTTTTTCTCCTTCGTCTTCCAAGAGATTCTGCAGTGATCAATCTATTTTCTGTTCATGGCTGTCATAATTACTGACTGAGAGCAAAGCTGAGTAAGAAGAGTTAATGATAGGGCATAGTCCTTTGTGTAGTCTCTTGTGTAATTGTTGCTTTTCTGAGTTCGTATGTTGCATGCAATTTGATTTGGTTTTGATCTTATTTTCTTGCGAAATTGCTTTAAGATAAGCCTTTCAAGCCTTTTTGGGGGGGTTAGGTCTTTCTTCTTTGTTTGATTAATTTTCATCCTCTTGATTTCCTTATTTTCCTTTATAGCAAATGATTGGGGTGAGAATTCTAATATGGGGCCAGGTAGAGAATCTGGCTCTGCTGCTCCCCCCAGCTGTTGAAGAAAAATTGCAGCAGTAATTCAACAACATCAACTCTGAAATATGCCTGGCACTTTTCTGGCCAGACACATCACTGAATTAAAACCCATCTCTTTTGAAAGAGAAAAATATTTGCATCAGGGCTTGGACACACAGAAAACACCAAAAAAAAAAAAAATCCTGGGTAGCAACAGCTTCAACCCCATGGTTAACCCAGAATAATTCATCACTCCATAGGAGAATCTAAAGTTAAACCAAACAGTTTTTACACAGCTTGCAACTCACTGGAGCCATACACGAGCATATCCTTGGCTAGCTCACAATGCATCTAAAACACAGGGTGTTGCAAATTCCTTAGAGTAACAGAAGAGAAGAACTGGTGCATGAAATAGCATTGACACTAACTGATTAGATTGCATAGAAAGTATCATTAAATGTCCTACAAAACAGAAAGTCCTTGCTTACGCATATGGAATTCCTATGGAAGTATGGATTGCTTATTACCATTCACCTGACCTAAAGGATCCATACTGCATTTTGCTTTTCTCAAAACTGCAACTCGTTTCAGAGACAACTCAAAAGACAGCACTATATAATTAATTATCCCCAGGTATGGAGTTTTGGTTGGAGTAAAGTCTTGGAACAAGCATTTTTCAGAGCAGGAAAGGAAAATAAGCTGCAACAACAGAACCAGTGTCTCTGGGTTTCATAGAGACTTCTGATTTCTCTTTTTCTTTTTTTTTTTTTCTCTGCAGGAGCAGTCACATACCCATGAACCTTTTTCCAGACAAACTAAGAGATGACAGTTGCCTCCCTGTTTCGTGTTGACTACAGGAATCTTTTTTGGATAAATACAGGGTTTCATCTTTCACTTGTTCCAGACTTCTCTTGCAATTATTTTCACTACTTCAGTCACTGATATTCCTTCTGACACTGACTAATGGATCAGCAAGCTCAGTTTCCATAAGCAGAACTGTATTCTCAAACAAAAATTTTTTGCACTAAGAAAACCTGATAATCTCACCACTCACTCCTCTGTCTGGAAAGGTGGAAACTGTAAAACTCAAGTCAATATTCAGCACCTCTTCTGCAAGGGTATTGAAAATAAGGAAAACTATTTCCTATAGAGCAAAGAGGAAGAATAGAAGTCCATCTATGTGTCTATGGCATTTCTTTATCCACAGGTATGACACATGCCTGCAGGAGATAGTAGATGCTAAGAGAAATCCATTAAGACCATTCAGGAACTGGAAAGGAGATTTAGGTGCACAGTAAAGGTCTGCCAGAGGCCCTTGGGAGGGGATAGTGGAATAATAAAGCTGTTTTCTGAGTCTAGCACTAACAGGGGTTCAATCTAGCTTTTAGCATCAATGCTGAATTGATATCAATGAAACTTTAAAAATCTGATGCCAGTTGTACCATCATACAGACACTGGGATTGCAGTATCACTGGTGTGTAATCCCTTTTGTCCACATCCAGATGCAAACCAGGAATAAAGTCCTCTCTAACCTGGACTTGACAGAGGTCCCTGTCCAAAGACACAGAAATAAACTCTGAAGCTAAGATGCCAAGTTCAGAACTGCAGTCTGGCTAGAACTAAAGCTGGATGGAATAATTCAGACACAACTCATCTAATCAATCAAAAGATTAAAGAAATCCAAACTTTGATGCAAAACACTGCCTATCCATCCAGTCCCAGAGTATTGTATAAAAGGGACCAGAAAGGCTCAGTGTTCTTGATTTGTGAATGCAAAATATAAAAAATTAAAAATTTTTAAAAATCCAATTTTAGTTGTATTGCCCTCAAATCAATAAAGCCTGATTAATTTAATCTCTTGTTATTATCAGTACTACCTAAAAGAATAAAAACAAGGGAAGAAACTTTTTGTCCATGCTCACAGAAAATATGATTAAGGAAGGATTTTTATAATAAAGTAGTAGAAATATGTCACATGTTAGTCTACATTGGAAAATGTCATTTAATATCAATAGTAACTCTATTATTATGATCACTCTGTAATGAAGGATGTGCTAAATCAGTATATTGGGAGAAAAAGTGTCCACTGCTTGTGATCTCATAGCTGTTGTACATAGAAGAAAATGCCCTAAAGAAAACTCCTAAAACATAGTTAATTAACATATAAACCACAAATGTCGAAGTATCATAAATATTCAAGCAGTGATGGATAGTGGGATAAACCCTGAGTGCATGCCGTAAGTTTTTTATCTCCATAGCTATCTTGAGTTGGATATTTACAGTAAATTACAGCTGCACATGCTTTACTCCAGAGCCATATGTTTTATTATTCAACCAGATGTAAGCCATAAAACTGTTTTATCTATTTTGCGGTTCTGCGTAGCACTAATAAAATAAACTTACAAATACCTGACTTATAGCTTTGCTGGCATTTTTGCACTCCAGTGAAGTGCAGTGCCAGTGCCCCATGCAGTGAAAGTGATCTAAGAAAATCATATGTTCTTCCCATTTCTTATACTTTCATAAGGACCTTAAATGTTTAAATGAATTGTGTTCAGCTATAACTTGTTTTTTTATTGTTTTTCATCACATGGGCTATCACCATCACTGATAATTCATTTTTGTTTCCTGCAGATTGGAAAGAACCTTTTAAGGAGCCTGTACTCTGTCTTGGCATCTACATCATTGATTTTTCCCTAAGCATTACAGGGTAGCATCAAATTACTAAAATAATCATATGTCCTAGGAAGGATATACTTAGTCATATATAAAAAAGATAATCTTGCAATTAACAAGACCTTCCTCTCTCTTTCTTTTTTTTTTTTTTTTTAATCTATCATATTAAACCTTGCACACAAGAATCAGAAAGTTTGAATTTATCTTGCCACTATTTGGGATTAAGATTCCTTTAAGCACCTGTGAAAGCTGCCCTAAGTGCAAAGAAAAATGTTCTCCATTTAAGTCAAGTGTGTTGGAAGACAAATTCAGCTTTCATATAACCATTTTTTGCCAAAAAAAGGTGGTCTCAGAGGTTTTAGAATCCTATTTTTGGTGTGGAATGTGACCATAAGCAACACAGGGGTTAGAAAAGACATAAAGAATATTGTGAAAAGATTGCAAAATGCAGCCAATTTTCTGAAATATTTTAGATACACTGCTTGTCTTGGACTAATATGCTGTCTCGAGGTTGTCATGGACATCTGTTAATAAGTCTCTCTAGCCCAACAACATTCATTTGACTCTCAAAACGCATAACCTTAGCAGGCTAATGAGGAACTGAATGCTGAATGTTTATCAAAGGGGACTCTCTTCCATTCCATCCACCTCTTGCATACTTTCAAAGAATTAATCTATTTTAACGAGGGACCCTCTCCCTATTCTATGGCCCCAATTCAATCTCTAAAACAGGGGATTAAATCCAACATTCTGCAAGTTGAAATTAAAGTGGTCTTGGTTGTTTTTCAAGCTACTCTGAGTGTTAATTGGGGCAAAATCTGCAGTTTCTGGATTACTATTCACATTTCGATTAACAGAGGAGGAAAACTTTGCCAGAAGTACCACAAGGACTAAGGAAAATTAAGTCTTTTAACCCTTTTTCAGCATAGTGAGCAGGTATCACTTAGAAGGAACACAGACAATTTAAAACGCTTTGATTTCTTTGTACAGAATAATAAAGCTAAAGAAAAAACAAAGGACTGTGTCATGTTTACTCCTCAAAATCCTTCAGATTTCATTATGATTGATTAAAAATAATTGAGCAGATGTTACAGGCAGTAGTGCTTTTAAACCCCTTGTGTTTAGATTTAAATCTGATATAATGCAGATAAAGAAGGTGTGAAAAATTTCGTATCATGGTCCTACAAGTATGTATAAAATGTAGGAGCTGTTTAGATACTTTCTTATGTCCAATGCTTTATCATTTTTATGTTGCTGCTGAAAGGATAAAGTCTCAAGTGTGAGTTCCTATGATAAACACATTTTCTTTTGGCTCATGAGTCATAGACAATGTAAAAAGACATTTTCCTCTTAAAAAGCCAATATTGTGAACATCTGGTTCATACCCTTCTTAACAAAATTTGTTCCACTGCTCTATTACATATAAACATCTGTCATTTATATCAAGCAGTTGACAAATGCTCTAGCTTGAATTCTAAGAAGTGTAGTGCTATATTGTTAAGTATCTTTTTTACACAAAATGTAAACTGTTTGTTTGTATTGAAGACTGAATTCTACTCAGCAGAGACGACTTTTTTATCAAATGAGAAAATGGGTTAAATTCATATCAATAGTCTTAAATTTTCTCTCTCCTGACAACTGTATGCAATTACTGCTGTAAATCACTCTCCACACAGAAGACAATGGCGTGCTACTGGCTGACACTATGTGGATAGCATTTAGGGAATGGTTTTATCTACCTAAAAGACTGAACATTTTGAGAAGGCCAGACCCTCAGAGTTTTACAGATATTAATTTTTTGTGAGTTAATTTATTTTTAAAATGAAGTTTACTGCTGTTTTTCAGCACTATGAGGCTGCTTTGCTCCTTTGCTTTGTTTGAAAGGGATGATCATAGCCATGAGCATGAGTCACACATTCTAGGAAACATTCTTCCTTTAGAGGTGCAGAATCATTTCTGCCTCTCCTTTTTGGAATTTAGAGGCCCACGAAATCAAAATCTGGGGCAGCTATCACTCATTTTTGAAGTGTCCCAGCAGAGCATTACAAGCACAATGAGATCACTTGATTTTTGTTGAGGCCAGACAGCTGTTGTGTGGTCCCCTCTCGGAAAAAACAACCTCTACTGCAAGGGTAGGAGAAACTCCCAGGAGGCTTCAGCCAGGATCACTATAAGATCCTGTCTCCTTGTGTATTTAAAGTTAGAATTGGGACCGAAATAGGAAAGACTTTCTGTAATATTGTGATTCATGACTTCAGGAAAAGAATCCAAAATCTAAGTATGGCCTCCAAAACCAGCTGGTTTGAGTAGAGTCCACTGTTAAGAGCAAGTCAAGATGTGTAAATGAGGTGTCTCCTTCTCTCCATTGACTGTACAGACTAAACAGAGAGTCACCTGGCAACAATTAATAGAAAAATGGATTGCATTTCCTAAATGAGGTGCATAAAGTGGGCAGTCTGCACCTGGCTGTATGAGCTTTAAATTTGCCATCTTTATTCACGATGTATGAAGTATTTTTCATAGCTTTGCAGGACAGGCATTGCACAAGACATTTGTAACTAGCTGAAAACAAAGAAACCCTGTGATTCACTGAGAAAAAGGATATTTAGTTAGATGCATGACGGACCCAGAGGCAACTTCAGAGCTGCAAATGAAATTACTGCTGGCCAGAAGCATTTGCTTTTTACTTAGGAAAAAAAAAAAGGTCTGTTCTGATTTGTCTGATTTCTGTCCAGAGGAGAACAACATAAAGCATGTTCAGTCTTAGGAGATCTGTAAGATCCTCCCTAAAAAGAGAACAGATTTGGGAAGGGTTCTTTTACCTACATGTGTAACATGAAAAGATAATTGAGTCATCCTCCTGCCTTTATTATAATAGAATGAATATTGCTTTTTCATTGCAAGATGGGCAAAAATATGAAACAATTTGATATGCAGCCTGTACTAACATTGGAAAAGCCAAATCTAGTGTCCTAATGAAATCTATTGCAATATAAGAATGGTGTGTTTATTAATAAGGCAGAACATTATTAGATTTTCTTATTGAGCTAGAGCATTTCAAGGCCATTGGGGCCGGGAGAGAGAGCAATGCCTTTACAGTACATTCTTTGTTTCCTTAACACTGATCACCTGTCATACTTGATTCCCACAGTGGACCTTTTATAGCAATTTGCTATTCTGACCTTTGCATACATTTTTTGCAAGCTTTACTCTGGGACCGTTTAAGTTGGGATGGGTGGGCATATGCTGAGTAGGGTAGCAGTGAGTAAGGAAGAATTAAATTTCAGTTGTGAACTGGCTGCATCTCTTGAACCATTCATTACCAGACTCCCTAACATTTGGGTTTTCAAAAGGTGATGATTTTCTGCATGGAAAAGGGTATTTTGTTGGCTGGACTCCACTGAAGCATACTTTCAACATTAACTCCCTATTGGCAGCAGTTTCTGCTTATGATTTGTTTTAATGAACACCAGTTTAAACTGGGCTAATCATAAAGTCTGCTGGAGAAAGGTTAAACCCCAGCGTACTTTATACAAGCCTGACCTAACCAGAGATCATGCACAGAGGATGGTAACCATGCAAAAGGACATTTCTGAGTGTGGGAGTTAAACCTTTAAAGGATATGGTAAGAATGCATGAGGGAAATTAACATTTTTTCATTTTTTTTTTCTTCCTGTTACCTCAGTTCTCCATCTCCCTAATCAGTGCATGCACTCACACCTTCTGTCTCTCTGACCCTGTGGATGTCTCCCATTTGCTGTGACCTCTTCTACTCCTACATCCTCCACTGATCTCAGCTCCCTCGTGCTCCATTTGCATCCTCTCAATATCCTGATCACAGTGCTCTTCACTGTCCACCAGACATGTGTCTTTTCATCTTCTTCGCATATTTCTGTGGTTTCCTAAATCCTCCCTCTCACATCTTACGCCAAACAGCTGGAACAAAAAAAAAAAAAAAGGAACATCTTCTAATTGAAAGCCTCCAATTGTAAATATCATATATTTAAAATAAACTTGTTGAATGTTCCTAATTAAATCCCCTCATAATACTAAAAGGTCATCCTTACCAAAACCTACAGAAAAAAGTCAAATCTAAGTTGTTAAGTTTATCACTAATGTCATTAACTGAAAATACATTTTTCATTAAAACTAAACTCCAACCATGTATTATAGGAACAATAGGTTTAATCTGAGTTTTACCTAGCTATACAAAACTAAATTTAGAATAAATAATTTTTTTATACCCTGGGAAAAAATTAGTAGTTCTGATGAAGTTTGTGAAACAGCAGGCAATCAGCTTTACAACAGGACATCAGCTAAACCCCTATTGATAGAGTGCCCATATCATTCTGCATCTGGTTTGTATCAGTGTTGCATTTCTAATTAGACCTTGCCAATTCATTTGTCAGTACTGCTCTAGGAGTGACAGGGTTGAATTTTTTTTTTCCTATAGAGATATCTGCCAAGATTTCATGCATTTTGATTTAAAATAGGTTAAAGCAGTATTGGATTGTGAAATTCTCTTTGGGAATAGCAACCATTAAAAATTGAGGACAAAATTGAATAGGTTAAGCATTAAATATGAAGGACAGATCTTCAGATAACAAAAATTGTTGCTGTTATTCCACTGATACCATTAAGGTTTTATTGATCCAGCTCTGCTGAGAATTTGCTGAAAAGTAGTACTACATCCTGCAGCCAGAAGGAACGCTGGAAAACACAGACCTGTGCCTTATCAGAATCCCCTTTGCTTACTGAAGGAAGTTATTTCTTGGTAGATTTATATTAAATTCTTATTCTTGTGAATATTTCTTTCTGAGTTACCTTTAACTCCCTTGGAGCCTTTCCCCTTTGAAATGTTAGGATCCCAGTGTTTCATTATTGCAAGGAACAATTCCTTTATGCGATTTAAATGTATAACGGAGCACTTGGATCTCAAACCTTGAGAGCGCGGTATTGAAACTGTGAAAGTTCTTTCTTGAATACATAATCCATTTCAATTATACATATAGTGACTCCATTTAGTTCAGAAAATAAAGCAACACTTATTTTATTTGCTAGAGTGCTATTTATTCTTTCTCTTCCTTCTTTCTACTGCAAACATCTCTGTATGCACTGCTTTGTTTAGTAACATTAACAGATAAGCCTGTGGAGTCTGGAAACCCTAGCTCCACAATAAGGGGGAGAAAAGCCTGCAAAAGGCTCAAAAAGAGCTGCAAATATGGAGACCAGAGGTGATATTTCTCATGCATCAGGCATGTAATTGCATTAATTCAATACAATGATTAAAGACCTTTTGTGCAACACTACTGCCTCATCCAGACAGATTCTGATTAAGCCACACAGGTGTGAGAAACTGTTATGGATCAAAGATTGATAAGATATAGGTCAGGGAAGAAAATAGGTTTGAAATATTTAGAAAGCATATTTAGATGCTCTGATGAAAAAGAATATGTGTTAGATATAACTTATAGAATAGATTGTCATGTGGCATTACAAATCTGTCATTAAATGCATACTTTAAGTGGAGCAGTGAAAATGGATAATTTAAAGATTTTATTTTAAATTATTTTAAGGAAGAGAAAATAGTTCAGTTGGAATTCAAACATCAGCCTCTTACACAAACAACTTAAATATCCAAATTTAAACACTGGTTAAATAGATGTGTTTCTGAAAGATCTAAAATCATGGGTTGATTTAACGAGGCACCATAGGGTCTGTAGCACATTCTCCTATTAACACCAAAACTCCTGTGTTGAATCTGGGCAGCCAGATCACCCCAACTTGATTTTTTAAGGGCTGTGAAGGATTAATAACTATATTCCTTCCTGACTACCAACATCTTGCTCAAAATTGTAAAAATTAAGGCAGCACATTAAGCTCAAAAGCTTAGTAGAATCACAAGTCCTGAAAATGAACAGACAAGACCAGGAATATTATTTCTGATTCCCTTTATTTGCTACCTGAGTTCAGATTAGCATCTTCTTTTGAAAACCAGTAGTCCAGAAATAAAGTGAAGAAAGGTGGGCACCTTGAAGAGCCAAGATATGGCTGATGATTTTAGTTTATGCATGAAATGGCCATGAAATGAGATGGGTCTCTGGAAAAGCCAACAAAGTGGCATGCTGGAAAATGCAATTCTTATTTCCTAATTTTTTTATGGTTAGAAGTTCTCTGGACTGTACATTAATATGGAGAGTTCCTAATACTTCCCAGCAAATTGCTTATCTCAGTATTTTTAAAAAGGATTCAGTGGGAAAGGGCTACTGCATAAAAGAGAGAGTAGGCTAAATCATGATGAGGGTTTATGAGCAGTCAGTGACATAACAAAATTTATGTACTAGCAGCTGCTATAGGTGAGAATTTATATCCCAGAAACAGTAGTTCTACATCATAAGCTTGCTCAAGAGTTTTCCAATGGAAGCCTCTTGGTTATACAGTTTTTCTTATGATATATAGCTGCTAAAAAAATTACCCTGAATCCTTTTTCTTCTATTATTTACTTTATGAATTTACAGTTGCTTCAGATCTTTTCAGGATATACTCTTCTAATAAATGAAGTGAACCTAAGAATGGGGTTTTTTGAGAGTTATCCATCAGTTGCTACTGTTTCATCTTTGGATAATGCTAAATTCTGCACCCTCCCTACAGGAAGGTAAAGAAAGAAAAAAAATCACCATGACATAACATTAGAACAGTATTGCACAGAAAGTCCAAAAAATGAGCCATGTTTGGAACTACTCAGGGAAGCCATTTTCTATGCCCATTTAAAACCCAGTGCTAAGCCAAGTACAGCTGTGATGCCTTTCTCTGCATACCCCAGCAATCTGAATTACATGTTCTAAGTGTGACCAAGCTGTACCCCAGGGAAACCTGGGGTTGAGCCAGTGAGGAATCTGGTGTGACTGAGTGAGTGTGGGGTGTGTAGCTGGGAAGGGGCCTTGGGCCCAGCTCAGGCGCTTGGGTGTGACTGCCAGAGGGGCTCCTGCACGGGGAAGTTTCCCTAACACAGGCTATGGCTCACTGAACTTACTGGTGCTTCCTACCCTATAAGTGTTTTCTGGCCTATTTTAAGATCTCTTCCAAGTAGCAGTCATGCTCCTTGAGATGCAGAACCTAACCACGGGGTTTTTTTGACATCTGAAGGAGTACAGCACAATATAGTATGTCTGCAGAGCCTTAGTCATTGCATAGGTGGGGTTTGGAATTCTTAGCATTAGGTTTATCCCCTGAAATTGCTTCTATTTGGAGCTTTCTTGTGCTTAGAAGAGCTAATCCCACTGCTTCAAAGGCTGTAGAGAGGAATACATGCTTTGTATATAATTATTCTCTTCAGCAAGTTGCCTGGTGAAAGTTATGATGTTGAGTCCTCGAGGCACTGCATAGCAGTTTTATTAATATCTGGGTGATTACCTCCAGAAGCAGAGTAAAATGTCTCTTCATGGTGTTCTGTTGCAAGTCCCTCTGGTGAGTGAAGAGCTAATTTCAATCACCTGTAATTTTTCATTTTCCCACTGCATGTCAAATATATCTCCTATTACTTTTTTTTTTTTTCTCTTGGCCTGGGCAGAGATGTTGGTATTGAGTAGATCAGCAGCACGTGACAGAACCCCTGTTGCAAGGGGGAAGAAAAAGTGAATTATGTAGTTAGCTGTACTGGTCTGTAGGTTTCCATTAAACAGATGTCTCTGGCTTGCTATCATTCACTATAATTGCAGTGTCTGGAACGTTGCCTTTCCCTTGAGACTAATCTATTTTAAGTTCAATGGATCAGGGGAAGCTTTTGAAAGATTTGTAAAATTCCTTACACTTGACTTCTTAAGTCCCCGGAAAGACAATACTATGTACCATGCATACTTCTTAGTGAAGAATTTATTAGAATATTAGTTTGAGTCAAATTCTTGTGTGAATTTCCACAGGCAATGGATCACCACACACACACACACAATTATACAGATAGTAACTATTTTCAGAGATTGCATTTAGAAAAAATTAGTTAATTTTAGTTACAGTTGTAATTATAGTCTATTTTTCTATATTACCCATGTTTTTCCACCATTTATGGCAGAACTATGAGGGCAGCCAAAGATTGCTGCAGAGTTTCAGACATGCTCTGAAGGAAGGAATGTTATACTTTAGGGCATTTTTAGCATTTTGTCCAAATCCATATGGTATAAATAGGCTAAAGGACTATTTCTTTAGTTCTTCTTTAGGCTTGTTTCTTCTCAAAAATAACTTAGAGACTATTAGAAGCTCTCAACAAATTTTTAAAAGAAAATAAAAAGAACCTTCAGAAGAAGATATCCATTGTTCCCTGAAATCTTGAGCCGGCAAAATAACATCTTTCTTGCCTAGAAATTCAAACTACGGCAACCCCACTAAACATGCTAGCCAAACAACTGGAAAGGTAAATTTCTAAATTCTCGTTTCTGTGGCTGCTGTATTGTCTGTAACTAGTGTCATCTCTGTTTAGGTCTCAACTTGAGATTCATAAAATATATCAGTGGCATAATTACTCCTCTGAATTCCACATAGCTTAAGATAAGAGGCCTACATTTTCTTCATGGTCAATACTATTGGGGAATATGAAACAGGAAAGCCTTATAAATATGATTGTCTGGCAAAAGATTTTGAGAATATAGAAACTATAAATGAGATTGAAATGAAAGCAGGCTTTGAGATACCTTAGTTACTGAACAACTGGAAAACAATGGCATGGCCAGCTGAAGGTAATCCCCTTTTGATGAAACAATACCCTCTGCTTGCAGACAGGTCCAAGGGTCAGAGCAGACCCTACTGGCTTAGCAGAAGAGGGCCAAAGAGTAGTTTTTAGGGTTTAAAATGTAACACAGTGTAATTTTACTAGATTGGTTAGTGCGAATTAGAATATTCAACACAGAAGATTTATTGTACTGTAACAAGAACCTCTCTCTCTTGCCGTTTTACGCTCTTACCTTTTTTACTCCCTTATGCTCTTCCCCTCTTACTCTCTTTCCCTCCCATCCTCTCTCCCCCTCTCTTCTCTCGGGCCTGCTCTGAGCTGTAGCTGGCAGCTCCCAGCAGGGCCCAGCACCCAGACCCTTTGCAATAAACCCCAAGTTTCATGACCTGGCTGCATCTCTCGTCTCTGTCCGTCCCAACTATGCTAACCTCCGACGCTCCAACCCAATACCAGTAGAAGGAAAACACTGGTAAAAAATCAGTGGTTTAAATTTTTTTAATCAAAAGTCAAGAGCGACCAACATTGCAGCTTTCACTGTACAACAAAAAATGACACATAATAAGTACAATTCTTGGCCCATAGAATAGACTACATTAATTCCTGAGAGAGAGAAAGAAAACAAGTAATAATTATTAGACATGTTTCTTAATCATGCCTGAAGGTGCATATCTGCCCTGTAAAAAGAAGCATGTAAAAAAATTCAACATTTTTGCTTTCAGTCTTTATAAATGAGACCTTTCAGACTCCATCTCACTTTCCTTTTTGGGGTTGCCTGGGTAGACCATATAATATGGACCCTAAGGACTATTAAGAAAACCTGGTGTTAAACAGGCAGCTAAATAGGCAGTGAAGCACATCACCTGCATTCCAGATGACAAGCCTTGAAATGCACCCAGTCTTCTTCTAAACAGCTGTGTTCAGAAATCAGGAGAACTGGGAGATACTCCATGTCTGGGGTCCTTTCTTTAGTACCTTAGGTTAAGCACAGCACTTATACCTCTTTTTGAAAGAAGAAAGTTATTACTGAAAGACTGACATTAAATCTGAACCTCTGAACCCTAATTTAACAAAAATTCTCCACCTTACCTTCTATTAGAAAGCACCACTGTACGTCTCTTTTTGAAAGGGCACTGAGAGTTTCCCCCTGAGGGGATGCAAAGGCAAACTACAACCTTCCACCCGTGATCTCACAAAAAAAATCAATATTCAACTGCTTTATGCTGAGGCTGGGAAAGGCTCCATGAGCATGCCCAGTCATGCCTGAGCGCGCTGCTTCCAGTCTGCTCTGCTCTGCCTTAGGCTGTCCCAGAGGCTGGACTTCCATAGGTATCCAGTCAAATACTGAGATCACTGCAAAGGCATTTTCTGTGGCCAGTGTCCTCTGTGTAGACTTTCCCAGCTTTTCACATAGCTTATGATACTCTGTGGTAGGAATGAGAAGGGCACCCACTGCATCAGCCCTGGGCAGTGGTAGCAGTCACAGCGGAGAATCAGACCCACCACACGATGTACCATCAGGGATTACCACCAGCAAACCCATAGCAAGACTGCAGCTGAATTTTTGGGTTTTCACAGGAAAACAAGGCCCCTTCATTCTCCTGTTTGCATAGATGCACCTTGAACACATTTGCTGAATCTGTCCTGCATCCCCACCAGCAGCACCTCACACAGCGCTTGTGCTGATAATACTTTCAAAGGCATTTTTCCATTTTGTTAGCGTTAAACTTCTTTAGAGATAATTTTTTCCTCCTTTTCTCTTAGGAGTGGATCCTCTGTTAACAGGTTTCTCCATATCTGGCTGTGTGAATGAGAGACTTTGTGGACTTTGCTGTTTCAAGAGACCAGGATGATTGACTGCAACAGCAGTACAGTAATGGAGGGAATCACTAGGGGGATGTTGGAGCAGACAGCTGCTATATTATTTTGAACAGGCAGTTTTCCTTATAAATATTTACTGTATTGAAAAACAGACAGCTATTGTAGCAGTGATCTGGAAAAAATTTTGAAAAATGACTGGGATTTTCCCTGAGAGACCAGCATCAAAAGCTGTAACTAAATATACTTATGGTCCAATATTGCATAAAATTTGGGCTCAACCTGTATTTAAGAAACACTTAAGTGAAGCACTGTATTTTTTATGTGAAGAGGTCAATGTGGCTTTTGTTTGAACAAATATTTCTGTGCTCCTACCTATTGTTCACAAATTTTACTCAACCTGAGAAATATGCCTGACAAAATTGACCAAATGCCACTTTGAAATAAAGGTGACTTCACAGCCCTCCTGGAAGCTGGCTTGGTTTACATCAGTGGGAGATTTGATACAGAAGCAGAGATCAGTAAATATATTAAGAAATAATTTAATTTTTTTTTTTAAAGTTGCTGCTGCTACTTTTATCATCAACTCCTGAACATCTTAAATAGAATAAACCATTTCTAATGTCCACATCAAAGATTATTTGAAAAAAATCACACTATAAAATTTCAATAGCTAAATATTTGAGAGAGCCATAACTGAGTTGCTGTTGTTGATGTTTTAAAATTGGCTCCTTCGTTATGTATAATGCTGTACCTATGAGATAATTGACTTTTCCTGTAATTAAACCTGCAATTAAAAAAATGTTATCACCACTTAAATAACTGCTAGGGAAACAATTGGATGAAAAGACGAGCTGAAAGCCAACGAATGGTCTTTTCTCAGAGTGTGAATAACAACAAGGTTTCATAGTCTGTCACTCTCAGTACCAGCAAGCTTGTCTTTGAAAATGCTTCCATTTTTCAAGCTGTTAGAAGGATTGCTATAGATCCTGGGGGCATATGCCTGAAAGAAAGATCATAATTCAGCAATAGGAGGTCTGCTTATCTCACTCAACAGTGAGCTGGCAGAGGACGAGCCCCACGCTTTGTTTACAGGGAGAATAAACAGAATACCTTCCTGGTGCCTGCGTGGGCTGTGAACCCCCCTCGGCACAGAGGTGAGGGAAGGATGGAAGAGCAGGCACGGACAGCGAGGAAAAAACTGTGCATAAGCATGTAGGTGTGTAATTAGTGGGACTCCTCACACCTTCAAAAAAGAGAAAGAATCTGCCTCGTCCTTACAGTATCCCTTGATCTCTTTGTTAAACTGTATTTGTAGGTTTCTATTGAAATGTCATTCAGGAAATACCATTCAGCTTCCCTTGACACACAAAAAGAGAGGACAATATTAAGTGACCCGTGTGGTGAAAGGAAAGCTGTGACTCAATTTTATATTATTTCTAATTAAATTCAGATAATTACAAAAGAGATGGGAAAATGGGAAGAGGAGGGGAAAGAGGGAGAGAGACACACCAGAAATTAGATCCTATTTATAACACACTTTTCATAGAACTAAATTCTGCTATGCCTACTTATTTTGAAGTGAATTGGTCTACTTGTAAAATATTCTTCTACAGAAATCACAAGGGTGCAGGAAAGGTTAAACTGATTATAACAGCATTATGATAATTTAGCTGGTAAGAACTGGTCATTTCACCCTTTTAGCAGAAATGTATTTAAAAATCTAATTACAATGGTGTATTTTAATTTGGAGTTACAGGTGACATTCACCAGATAGAAAGATCAGTAATTACCCTAGCTGACTGCTACAAAATCAAGACAACCAAACCAAAGAAAAAGAGGTGTTCGCTTAAAAAGAAATAGAGAATTTAGACATAATAACACTGGTGTAACAAATAGTGTCAGACTTTGCCTTTGGCTTCTGTTTTTCTCTATACATCTCTATCCTGTTTGGATATTACAAAAAAATAGATTGGAATAAAAAGTGTTATATTCAAGTGCATCACCTTCTACAAAATGAAGATAAAAACTATTATTTATATTCTGCTACCTATGGTCCAAAAGATAATCTGACTTGAACAGGCATAAAGGTCTTTAAGAATCTGACAAAGTAAATATTTCTATTTTCCTTCATATTTTTTTACCCCATCAAAGCTAAATGAATGTAAAGCAGTTTTAACTGTTTTAAATAATCAGCTTGCCTGTCTCGGTTCTTCATGAAAGATAATGAGGTGTATTTGATCAGAAGGTTCATTAAAAATGATTGCATAAAAAAAAGGAAAGTCATTCCAAACAGTGTTGCTAATTGGAAAAGATGAGTTGACGTATGACTGAGGTTTGGATCCAAGTTCAGAGCCAAAGAAAATGTGTAACAATTTGTTTTCCCATGTGCAATAGTTTGTGTGATGTTATGACATTAACAAGTCCCTCAGTTATAACAACTTTCATTTAACTGTGTGATGTTGGAATAATTTACATTTTTCAAAATTACATTTGAGTTTCTTAGTATGAATTACCCAAGAAAGTAATTGACTGTTTAGAAGTCGATGTATCTAATAACCAAACAAGTGTTGAATCACTTCATTTTTCAGCATCAGTCATATTCTTCATATGATTTCTGAATTGAGCGTGTCACGTCACTGATACCGATTTTGAATTGAATTAGAGGAAAAAATGGTAGATGGAGAAAGTAATTATTTTTCATGTTTCATCTGCATAACTAATGTCAACAGAGTACTGTGCTTTCTTTAACTTTTGATAGGCAAATATTGTTTGAATAGCCCTCCAGACCTCACAGAGACCACATCTCTGATTAAATTCACAGAATTTACCATCACATACAATCCTTACCTTTTCAGAGGAAAGCAAGCCTTGTCTTTTCAGCTGTAATAAGAAGGTATTGCTGCAATTGTAACACTCACAGGTTAACATTTAAGATACCCAAAAATAAGCAGGAAAGGTAAATGCAAGGGAAAAAGGAGAATATCGAGTCAAAAAGAGATCTCCTCTGAAACCTACATCAGGATTTCAGCCTATGGAGACTGGATTACAGAAGGAACATATGCTGAATAAAATCTACTTCCTCAGCAACTTACATAGCACTTTTGAGTACAGGTGGGCAGTAGGGCTGTGAGTTCCCCTCCAAAATCTATCCATCCTGAACACCTTGCTGGAACAGAATGAATGGCATATCTCACTCCACTACTCTGCAGAAATTTTAGATAACAAACTTAAACCAGACTCCTCATTTCTGCACAGCTAATGGATGAGATGAATCCTGAGAGCTCTGAGCTCTTTTGGGCAGGTTTTGCAGCAAGTCACCAACATTCAGTTAGCTGCTCAGGATCTGTATGAGAATAAGAGAATGTGTTAGTTTTTAATAACTGGGTTAGGTGGGGTTTGAGAAACACAGGCAAAGCTTCAACTTGATCAAACAAATGTGTGAAAGTACTGCTTCTCTTGTGCAGACAATGTATTTGGCTATTAGAAATGTAAATTATGCTTTTTTTAAAAATTGCATCTGTGGTATGCGTCAGCTCCTTTCTCTGCTAAATGTGTGTACCTTGAGGTTCTCTGGGCCGTTCATGGCTAATTTTAAAAGTTTGTAAGCTAATTAACTACTTTAGAAAGAAATGTTATTAACTGCTGTGTGTTTAAGACATGGGAGTGTATTCTTTATCAAAGACTTAAATCAAGAAACAACAAATAAAAATACTGTGAAGACAAAGTTCGTTCTGCCTTTCTCAAGAAACTGCTGTATCTTATGTAGTTACAACTGATACTGTGAAGAAAGTAAGAAATTCGGTCACATACTATTTTTCAAGTTAAATTCCACATGAAATAAAGTCAATTCTAATGTTTTTTAGACCCAGAACTTGACTGTTCATTGCCTTGCCCTTGAGTGATGGTACTATTTTACATGCAGTTTGTACAAGGTAATGACAATACAAGACACAAGAGGGTAAAGTTCAGTTATTGCATCCTAAATCTTTGACTCTGAAAAAGTCCCTCTACATGCAATTCTTTCTCACAGAATATTCAGAGAGGGCATAAATATTATTAAACAGGCATTAGACAGAATAATTTACAGATAGAAATAATACTGCTGATTCTTTGATGAAAGAAAAAATTATTGATGGAATGTGTCAGTTGGTGTCAGTTGCACCACCAAATTGCACAGGATACCTTTACAACAGAAATTGCTAAGAACTTTTTTGGGATCCGGGGAATCATAAAATATTCCAGGACTCCATTTTGTGAAGAACTGCTTCGTATTATGCTTGCCCAAACATAGTTCTTGCAGAGAAACATCTAGACAGTGTGCCATTGTAGGCTGCAGATCCTCTGAGGAGGCATGGTGCACTGAATATTAACACCATTTCACACATTCCCAAGATGTATGCAATTACCTCAGGGAGAGGAGCTGGGAATGTGAGGTCTCAAGGGCTTAGATAATGACATAAAATAAATTGCAACGATTACCCATGTATTTTTCCAAGAGACATATTATTTAAAACCTGTCTCGGCTTTTGAGAATGAAAGACAGAGGAATGTCCACTTTATGAAATTGCTATTAATGTGTGACCTAGAGTTGAAGACAAGGTTAATTATGGGTTTTTAACAGAAGTATCATTCTGGTTTAATATCACTACCCAGGCCTTAAATATTGAAGTAAGTCACATTTTTCAGGGACAATTGCCTTTGAATGAAGAATGGCGGGGCTCTGATCTTTGCTGACCCTACTGACTCCCATTGTGTAATCCATAGCAACAGCGTTGCTACAGCAACCCAGGAACGTGTCGTAAAATAGGATAAGACCGTGAAATCCGATGTCATACTTCTATGGGATGCAAAATTGCAAATAACTTCCTAAATCAGATTTATTAAAGGATTGATATATTGCATAGGAATCATATTGGGTCAATCCTAAATGAACAGAGTACGATGGAATGAATGGAAGGAACAATAGAAAGCAAGCCGATCTTACAGGACGCTTTAGTGTTCTGGTGAAATGTTTGGTGCTTAAGAGAATTATCCACAAATCATGTGCATCTTTACTAATGTTTTTATTCTCTTTTTTTCCTCTCATCTGTATCTAGAAGGCAATCAGGTACTCTTGATCTAATCCCATACAGTTATTCCTCAATGAAATTAAGAAGATAAAACTGTAACCAGTGCTGTATGCATGAGGTGGAATTATTCAGGATACTGTATACAGAGTTTCATTTTGCCTTGTCTACAAGCCGATTTGTCCTTGGCATAGTGTACACCCATCCAGCCAGCATGTAATTTACATGAATGTTCACATATACAACAGACAAGCTGGAAACACTAAATTATACTTTCTGACAAAGAAGCAGTATTTTTGACCATAATATGTTTCAGAAAAAAAAAAAAAAACATAATAGCATGTTATGGCTTTTAACCATAGATATATTTTAAAAGCTATAAAATATAACACCACTGAATCTGAATTATCAGCAGGTTTTAAAAGACTTTTATCAATAGCGCAACAAAACAAAATCTGAGAACAAAAGTCCTATTCACTAGGAAAAAGTTCTTGCTTCTCAGCCCTCACAACATTTGTTAATTAATATAACTTTGCAGTAAGCTTAAGTACATCTCACTGAATGGATGGATTGTGCTATACATATTATAATAGGCTCAGTAGCTACACAGCACAACGCAGGAATTTGTTTTTGAAGGATCACAGAAGTTCTTACACCAATCAATTTCAAACAGTTTTTTCCTGTGTTTTGCAGTTGTTAAACCTGGATATTTCAGAAGAAGCTGTAAACTCCTTACACTGTATACAGCCCTAGATTTCTGCATGATAAAGCTAAATTTCTGTCAGAGTACAGATGGTGATCTACCTATTTCCCCAAGCAGGAGGTTTGATGGCTCCTGTAATTTGATTCTCTTTTGTTAGTACAGCTAGTCAATGAGGAGTGCCTTTCTCTGAAAGTTCTGCCTGTATATTAATCGCCTGTGATGCTCTACTGCACATAATATGCTGCACACATTCTGCCTCTATAGGAGATTGTAAAAGCATGTTGGTCAAATATATTAACCTTGCTAACATCTGCATCTTTAAAGATGACTTATTGATAGAGAATAGAGAAAGTTCAAAGAGAGGATCGTACAAATCACAAACAACGGCGGCCCTGTTATCAGATAAAATTGTATGAGTTGATAGATGCTCTTTAAATACTCATACAGAAGAACATTGAAACAAAAAGATTATTTTTCAATTTCTTTTGTGGCTGTTTTCTTCTTTTATTAAGGCTGCTATGTTACCCACAAAAAAAAAAAATCTGAAATTGCTCACTTTTTCACTAAACACATGAAAATTGATCATGCACTTATAGAAGGAGTTTTGCTTTTTATAGACCAACATTCATATTTATGACTTCTGAAAACAAAACAACATATTACTTTTGGTTTCAACTAAAAGCTAAAAACCACAATATTTTATTTAAAAAGAAATCAATACTTCTCAACCAGCTCTATCTTTCCTATAGTTATCTGCCATGGAAGGTTTATTGTAAATACAGATTATCTTTGTTAACTAATTAAAACAGGTCAGCAAAATAATTTGATTTTATGGCTGAAATGCTAATTCTGACTTAAGATTTAAAGTGCTTGTGAAATCTGGCTGCAGATTCTGAGGCATACAATTGAATATATGTATTTATGTACATATACATGTAATATTTTTATATATGTATTTGTGCCTTTTTTTTTTAACAAAGGTAGGATGTTCATAGGTTTCCCTAGTGAATTATACAATTATTTGCACTAGGAAAATCTGGGAGATATGTTCACAGAAAACAAACAAACCAAAACAAAACCACAAAAAATAAAAACACCATGAAAAAAAGAAAAAACCACACAAAAAATCCCCCCAATACTCCCCTGCCAAAACCCCCACAAATCCCCCTGCCAAAAAAAAAAAATTCCAATTCCATTAGCTGTAATTACAACAATACTTTTTTCAGTGAGGTCAGTTTCAGAGTTAAAGTAGAAACTCCCTTAGCAACCTTTTCGTTCACTTTGATGCTTCATTTTCATTTCTATAGGGTCTGGACCCATTTAAGTCAGGTAAAAAAATGTATTAAACTGAAATTATCTTGGAAAATCAAGGTTTCTTTTAGGCTTAGATAGAGGAAAGAGTGTTTAACAGTAATTTTTGAGCATCCCCCTCTGCTGCAGAAAGGACAGTGAGTGAGACCTGCATCCCATTTACAAAGGACCTCACTGAAGGAAATGCTGATGTTCCCAGCAGTCGATAAGGGCTGTTCTGGCCTGTGGGGCAGGTGTGACTGGAAGTGTGATCACTAATTTCAGGTGACTACCAACCCCTGACCACAGGACTGTCACTCTCCATGGTACACCTCATAAAGACAGGCCCCTAGCCACCCAGACTGGAGGGACTTATTGGCATTTGTGCCAGGATCTTCCCTGCTCATGTGTCTCAGTTTTCTTCAAAGAGAACAGCTCTAGCTAAAATATAGATACAAATACTTGCCTAGATATTTTTTAGTATAAACTTCCAGTCAAAAAAAGCATTTATTTAGCTTTCTTGAAATGATCTGAGACAATCACGAACAGTCTTAATTTCCCTACATGGCATGTAAGATTGGGATTTCTATTGTACAAGCTCAAGCCATCTGCCATTTATTTGAATTATCTCTCCGTAGTTCAGATTTTCCTTCCAGTCGGATGGGAATTACTCATCCATTTTGCTTCCTCACACCCCTAGATGCAGGCACACATACAGGCACAGGTGCAGGAGGTCCCACAGACTCTCACTCTGGAAAGTCAGAGACAGAGAGAACACCTAAATTATGCAGTACAACCCACCTCTGCTCCTTCCCAATGCAGGTCAGAGTCTGATCTATTGCTTCTTGCTACTGATTCATAGAGTCTGCAATCAGTAATTCATAAGCTTCATTTTCTTTACCTTAAATAAAATTAATCACAAAATTTCCCACGAGGGTTTAACTATTTTCAGAGGCTATGGTTTACTTTACAGATTATTTTTCATGCATACAAGTTTCTCTATTTTCACAGAGGTTCCTTTCCCTGTTGTGAGTTCTATTCTGTGTGAAAAGCAAGCAAACGTAATTGTTATGTCTATTCCCCTTATGTTTCCTGCTCCACTGGCATCAGGAGCAACTTTGCCATTAAGCTCAGAGGGTGTTGGATCCAGACCTAAACAGGTTCATGTAAGGCAGTCACATTGTATCCTCTTGTTTTGAATGGCATTTCTCCTTTTTTCTATTAATGTCCATCCAACACATCAAAGACTGGTTGAGTCGAGGCAGGTTATAGTTATGAAGAACATAATCCCCACCCGCAAAGTTTAAGGTTGAAGCCATGACCTACTTCAGCTAAAAAACAAAATGGGCTTCACAGGTGTCAGAATTCCACTTCAGTCAAGCACTAATCTTTGTTTTGCAAGAGTGAAATAATAACAAAAGCAATTTATCTGTAAAATGACAAGTTGACTCTTGCCAACATCATGTTAAAAAGATACTTTTGTAGGTATATGTAAATGTATTTTTAATCGTGGACTTTTAATTCTTCACATATGTGAGGTAGGGGGAGAATATTTATATTATTTGATTGTTTTATCTACTTTCCAGGCTCAATTATTTTATCAGCTGAAAAATATTCTTATGACTAAATAATTCCATGTTTATCATTAATTTTATTTTTTTTTAGCCAGTCCCCATGACACTGTTCTAATTCTGACAATGTTGATTGGAGGAGGAAACATTTACATTGAGTTATCTAAAACGTTATTCACACAACGAGATTGTCAAATGTATAAAGCACTTGTCAATAAAGTGGCATAACAAAATACTTAATATTGAGTACTTCTCTGGCACAAAGAGATACTAATCTTGTTTTGCATCCTTTTAGTTTCATAGTTTTATATACAGCTTAGTTTTGTATGTATTGGTTCTGCAAAGGACAAATCATAAATAAATCAGATTTCTATTAAACTGTAAAATATTTACAGCTGACATTCTTGCATTAATCTTTGAGGGAGGATTTACAAGAATGCTGGTGCTGCTGCACCAATACTAAGCAATTATCACCTCTAGTTTCCTTGGATTTTCCCTATTTTGCGACCTGTTGTTATCAAATAGGCTTGCAGAATCAGAGTAAGTCTTTATCTTGGAGACTATGTAGGTAACTTTGATTTTTTGAAAGCAATTTTTGTGGCAATTAAATTTTGATGGTCTGTCAGACATGTGCAGCCAGTAACATAATTGGCTCTAATTTAAAAAATAATAATTTTTGCTACACAAGTAGCCAAGGAAAACAACGAAAGGGGACAAAGGGTCAAAATCTGAGCCAACTGCCTTTCCTCAGGAAAAGCCTGTAGTTGAGACAAGGGGAAATCATATATGAGAATCATTTTCTCACTCTATATATAAATAAAGAGAAATTTTACTGTGAAAATATTAGCTGTGAGGTTGTTTCTGACAGATGTCCTTACATCTTGGTTTAATCATAGGCCAGTGTAATGTTTTTGAACTCTACCTCATTTCAATATATATGTACTCAGATAGAGGGGGGAATGACAGCAAAATGCAATATTCAGGGGTTTTATTATAATTTTAGAGTATAGAATATGCAGATAGCCATCATTCACATCGTTACTCAATAGAGCTGGGCAAGTAGCAATCGCAAGATTTAATATGTGCACAAATGTTTCACATTACAATCTGAGGGACTGTATAGTACCTCCCCTTAAAAGGAAAAGGAGATTAAAAGAATATAAACTATGTGGAGGAAGAGGTAAATTTTTTTGCTTTTCATTTCTCTTGCTTGCTCCTTTATATCCATAAGAACTCTGCCCTTCTTCAAGAGGTTTTCATGACCGGGCAGGGCAGAAGAGGACAAGTCGCTGCTCCCACTTGAGGTAACTGGATTTCTATTCTTCCAGGTTTCTTTGTTCTGCATTTGCCTGGTCTTACTTTAGGTATAGCACCCTGAAACAGGAATAAGGAAGCACTTCACACACACACAGCGTAGGCTTTGCTCAACTCTGTGCTGATTTCAGGTGGAAAAAATACAGTATATTTTATTTATTCTCTGCTGTTCATTTAATGGCAGGATACACATGAAAACCCTCAAATACGTGAAGTATACACATTAAAACCTTGCAAAACAGTCTAGATAGATCTTCCCCATAGCTTTTTTAAAAATTATTTTTGTTTATTTTAAATTAAGGCTAAAATACAACCATAAATGTAATGTTTAAGGAGAAAAATACTGCTGTGAGGGAGGGAAAAAAAGGGGAAAAAATCATAAAAATATCTTATTGTTTGTTCCAGAAAGATCTCATGGAGATGACTGACTCTGCCTAATATTGGCAGAATCAGCTTGATTTTTTTTGAGAAAAGTAAGAAGCAAATCTGGTTTGCAGTCAGCTCCATATGCTGTTTATGAAAATCCTGTTTCATAAGAACTCATTGTTTAATAGCTGTGAAACTGCATTTAAAGAAACATCATTGATTAATATGGTAGAGACTGATACACTAATCATTTACTTTAAGCATTCACTGATCATTGTTCCAGATATTCAATAGGGGTCTGGAAGAGAGAAAAGGAAGAGGTCCTGAAGGTCTAGATTTATTTCTCTGGGGATTTCTTGGACACGCCATTAGGCTTTCTGTGATGAAAAGAAAGAAAAAAATAAAATCTTCCCACCCTCTGAAACACTATAGAAAAGAATCTCACAAGCAGAAGTTGAAAATGGAGGTACTATTAAGGTTTGGCCGCCCAAGGTATTTTTTCACATATCCAAGAGAGAAATTTTTTGTCATCCTCACAACGAAGGAAGTCAGAAAAGCCACTGCTAATCAGAGGGTAATGTAATTCCAAACATGCCCTTTAGAACATTCATAGTAGCACTCTGTTTAACAGTGTTGTGTGACTTTGATTGCTCTCACTTCACGTAACCATCCCAGCTTTAAAGGGCTTGATTTTTAGAGGATGAAGTTGAGGCATGTGAAACCACTAACTCAAAAATCTCATTTTTCTAGCATATATAGCAATACCTCTACAATGTGAAGCACTGCCATCAGTTATCTGAAACTGCTTCCTAATTATCTCACTATTCCTGGGATATGGCTGCTCAGAAGTGAGTTCCCTGAAGCACAGAGCTATCTCGACTATCTTAACATAGTTAGCTCAGACATCATTACCACTGCAGTGCAAGTCGTCCGAGTTAATTTCTTTTCCTCAACAGAGCAAATTGCTCTAACTTTGGAGGAGATAGTCACAGAATAAGAAATTGCCAGTTTCCATAGACATGGTGTACAACCTCTTCTTGAAGTCAGCTTTTAATGTGGATACAGTAAATCATTGTGAGCATTTGTGTAATCTACTGGGAATTTTTCAAGTGGTGTCAGTTTTTCAGGTATGCAATAAAACTTTTTTCTTTCCCTGTGAAGGAATGAAATGGTAAACCAAAACAGAACATTTAAAAATATTATCATTTGTGGTACTGAAATATCAAGCAGTAAAACTAAAGAGACAACCAGATGCACTTAGGGAAAAATCAATGCATATGAAATATTTCTTTGATGACACACGCCTAGTTTTAGACTCCAAAGAGGTGACAGGAGAGGGAGACCAGCTGCAGGGATAGAAAGGATGAGTGAAACAGAGATAAGGCACAAGAGAAACAGGATAATAACAAAGATAATGATTGAGCAATTGTGAAGACAGATATTAAGAGAGGAAGGAAGTATGGCAAGAACAGTGACTGCGGTAACAGGGTCTAATATATCAACTATTGAATATCATAGTGAATCACAAGTTTTAATACAACATGCAAAAATAAGTAAGAAAAGGATGGACAAAAGAATTAAATGCAGGGTAAAATATTTTTCACTAGAGGAAAAATTAAATTATAGAAAGGAACATTGAGAAAGAGAGTGACCTTTCAAAGCAGAAAAAATATTGAAGCAAAAACATTGTGATTTTTTTCCTTTAATTAAAGTTCATCTCTACTTTTTCGCCTCAGTCAGCAATAGGTGCTCCTCATTTCTGAATTTAATTTATATTGTATTGGAGGGGTATTATTATTATTATTATTACAAAGTCATGTTTAGTTAATAGCTGCCTTTGTTTCACAGGCACATTGTTGCTGGGAAGCATTTCATAAAGACTACCTACCTCTGTTAGCAGGCATGCTCAGTGCCAAATTTACCCCTCAGGTATTGTCCTCCTGTAGGTGGGCAGAACTGCACAACCTCAGCAAAGGACAAGTCTGGGTAAAGCAGGCAGACATTCCACTGTGTGACAAACAATGCCAGTCAACACACCAGGACATGGGGCACACCTCCATGGCAGATTCATGTCACCAAAAGTGAAAGAAAGGTACTCAGGAGGAACAAGTAAAAGACACATCATGGAGGAATGCTGGTCCACAAAGCCACAGCCATGCAGTGACTATTCTAGGGAAAGTTCTTTTCACATGGAGAAGATACACTCAATTTGTATTTGCAAAATAGAGATTTGCTCAAAACATGAGGTGTGAAAGCTACACTGAGGGTTTTCCCCCCCTTTATTTATAAATCCTCTTAGTGAACTTCCAAAAATAAAACACAAGATGATATTTTAAATGTGCTAGGTTTTGCATTGCAGGTCCATAAGGAAAGGTCTATATCCAGCTTAAGGTCTCCAGCACAGATCCCAACTTTATATTATGTAGAGGACTTTACATAATACTTTAATGTATCAGAAACCATGGCCCTGTATATAGAATTAAATCAAGCTTATCATATTGTGCATTAATTAATCTTCTTGAATTTTTGACTGAGATACAGAACAGAGAATGTGCTATGAGAATGTTTAGTTTTCCAATAGAAAATTTGTTGGTTGAAAGTAGCAAAAAAACCCTGTTAGACTATGTCAGCTTGTCTTTTTTTCCTTTCTCTCTACAGTAAAAAAAACCCAAAAAACCCCAAAAAAAGTATTTTCTTGATCTTTCTTAAGCCAAATCTAGTATCATTTATTAATCTACAGAAATGAGTCAAGCACTGAAATTAGTTCATTCTTTTTCTAATCATTATGATAATCACTTTCTTCGTAGCTGCTTCTCCCAGATAATTCAGCTGTAGATAATACCGAGCATGCAGGTGTCAGTTATTTTTTCTGAAAATTTTAAATATTTTCATTGTATTGTTCATACTGAAGCTACTGGATAATTTGGTCCCCCACACCATTCAGAAACTCTGTAACAGCCATTGTTTGCCTTCCATACAAATGAGGCTTAAGCATCACATTACCACGGGCTTCACTGCAAACTGCATTTATAGTCAAGGAGACTGAAAGTTTAAATGGCTTGAAAGTACCAGCAAAGCTGCAAGTTTTCCAGCAAAAAATAACTCTATCTTATTAGTTAAAACTCACACCTGTTCAGAGGACCGTATCAGGTCCTTAAAAATTAATTTATGTCTTCAGAGTATTGCTATAAATTTAAGCAATAACTTATCGAGTGATCCTTGAATTGGTTACAGAAACAGGAATGAATTTCACCTGTGGTGAGTGTTGTGTGAAGGGAAAAAAATGTGTGAGAAAGATTCCACAGAACTAACAAGCTGATAAGTTAAACAAGAGGATTGGAAGAGAGCCTGCTATGATTGGTCATATTGGATAAACAATGTGAGAAAAGTAATGTGAGATATTTTAAAAGCCATTCTAAATTCTTACCTAGAAACAAAGGAGAGATATACTACACTTTCTTTGTGTTAGCCAAGAAGAGGGAGTGAGGATATCGTGCTTCCATTCATGCCTTTGTTGGGGCTCTGATTTTTCAAACATACTGAACTAAAGCAGAAGAAAATCTGAGCTCTAGAGATATGAAACAAACCAGTGATAAAGAAAAAGACTGTATAATAGGATAACTATTAAATACCATTTTCCACCAATTATATCATAACAGATGCAGCTCTAATAGGATTAGAAGACTATAGTATGACATGGAATCTCTGTGATACAGAGCACAAAACCCTCCAGGTCTATAACTGAAGAAAGCTAAAAATGTTGAGTTGTATGAACTAAACCTTAATAACTATCAAAACAACAAATATTTAATGCAAACAGCAAAAAGCTAGCAGCAGATATCTTAAACTAGCTTAAAAATGTTTCATTGACCTGGTATTTGAGCTGCAAGGCTGCTCTTTCACACCTTGTCTGTGCTGCCAGCTTCAGCTTGCACTACATCTGTGCTTCATCTCTTTATGCTCCTGACCACACAAACTACACATCTAAGTGCAGCTTGTACACTCATCTTCAAGCTTTTAGATGTGATTGAGGCCTGTAACAAATAAGTGGATTTGAAAGAAAGGTTAAATGAATTATCATATTTATCTGGGCCTATGAGCTGTTATCAAGCCTTCCACAAGCTGGCACTGCACTTAGAAATGAGTATTTCATAGTAAAAGGTTAAGGGTTTTATAGAGAGAGAAAAATAATCAAGTAATTGACCAATTCTTTTGCTAAGTCAGGTGACAAAGACACTTTATCCTTAAGTGTCAGAACAGATGTAAAATCGCTTGCAAAATCCTTTATGAAACTCAGAAACATTGAGCATTTTCTCTAAAATTTCATTTTTCAGTAGGAAATGCAATTCAGCTTAACAAGGTAATATATATGCTGGTGAACTACCTTCCTTTTGTTTTACAGTGACATCAAATTTTCTGACATAAGACTAGAACCAAGTACAATAGAAAGCAGACATGGATTCTTGGTAGAAAATCAGCAAGTTTTGGAACTGAGGTTCACATTTGCAAGTACTCAAGTATGGATTTCACTTCAGGAAATACAGCATACAATTACAATATAACTGTCCAAACATTATTCCTGTATTGCAACCATATTTCATTCCCCCATTATGCATGATTTCTGAAAAAAGCTTGAAAGCTGCATTCTAGAAATGGCTCCATTCCAAGTCATTCTGTAGTGTATATTACTGAATATAATACAGCCCAGTTACTGCTGAAAATGAAATGGCTATTATTATATATTTGCTGTGGTAGTGACAAGCTTACCGTAAATTTGTGGTTAAACAAAGCAAAACTTGGTGTATGATGCAAGAAAAAAATGGAGATAATTAGTTATCTAAAGCTTATATGCTATCAGTAGTGATAATAAAATGCCTTTATTCACACTTACAGAGGCTCCATGTTACTGTTTAAATTTAAACCAGTATTTTGAGGGCTTAACTGTAGCTGTGCTCATTAGATAGAAGCAGAGTCATCCTTCATCTTGTTCTACCTGAGCAAAGCTTGTAAAAATGAATTGTAACTACAGAAAAAAAATGTTGCAACCTGTCAAAGTCTAGGTTTTCAGACCTCCTTGTAGAGTGTGAACGCATAATACGAAGAATATATAGTAGGCTACTTGGTTTTACTAGTTTCAAATATTCTGCATGCTTTTTATAAACTGCTATTGTTCTGAGAAAGAGCAGTTGTTACACATTAACCACCTTTTTTCCCCCCAAGTATTAATTTAATAAGTATTAATTAAATACAAGTATCTGAAGATTGCAGGAGTGTGGACATGGAAGCACATACTGTGGCACATCCATGTGTACACATTACTTTTAGGAGAGGCTCAGTACATCTGCAAGGGAAAGATAAGGTCTAATTTGAGGGTTCTAATTTCCATCTAATTTGAGGCTAAACCAATAAATAAATGAAACACAAGTTAGGGTAAAATTAAGTACACACTTTCTGGATCAAGATATGTTTTCCTCTCTAGCAATCTACAATGTTTCACAGGGACAACAGGAATTAACTATGTCAGCCATGTGTAATGGCTGAAAATGGCTGAATCAGTATTTCTCAAAGTTAGTGAATATCTTTATTTCACCCCGTGCTATGGGAGTTTATTTGAGTTAATTACGATTTTGCATCAAAAAAAAAAAAAAACCAAAAAACAAACCAAACAGTTTTTAGTCTTCCAAGTAAAACTTTCTGGAGTTCTTCTACAGGAATCACATTATCATTATTATTGTGGTTTTTTTGACAGGCCCACTGTGTGAAACAGACTTATCGTTTCATTACTCCAGGACATTAAATTGCTCAGTGGAGTGAGCACATTGCCCTCTCAGTGTGTTGAATCATGAAGTATCTATGCAGGGTTTGCAAAATTCCTTTATCTCCAGTAACCTTTGTGACCCACCCCAATGACTGACTGGCACCCTCACTGTGTGGGGTTAGGATACCTCCAGGCTTTCACTCCAAGGAGCTTTTGTAAACTGCTCTTTTAAAAGCTGACCAAGGCCTTCACAGTTATGAAAGTACTCCAGGAGCCTCTTCTGCCTAAATTCTTGCACAAGAGCCTGGTGTCAATGAAGCCTAAATGAGTGCCTAAATGAGCTCTACTACAAAGAGATATAAACATTGAAGTTATGGTGTTTAAACTTACCTGTGATTACCTGAATTGAATCTGACACAGAAATGCTCCATGCTAAAACTTCAGTGTCCACTAGCAGATTACTTTTAACCCTGGCAATGCTACAAACATTTTCATTTTAATTGTATCAAAATGATGACCCAGTTCAAATCTTCCCATTTTCATCATCTGGGTTGGAAACACTGGCTGTAATGTTGTCAGTAAAATCAGCTGTTCTAGCCAGAAAGCAGATAGCCCTGAGCAATGGTGCCTTCTCTCAATTAGCACTTTGCAAGCAAAGTTGGCCCATGAGTAAATTAGCATGAAAGCTCATTGAACTAAATCAGATGAGACTGAGCAGTCAAACACATAAGAAGAGATGGTATTTACCCTGACCCATCTGCAAAAAATAAACTGAAAAAAAAGCTGTGTTTTCTTATTTTTTTGGTGCCTTTTCCCCCCCACAAATCAGTACTACAACAATCTGTCTAATAATTCTGCCTCAGGGAAAAGGTATATGCACAAAGCTGCGGACATGATTCATTGGAATTTTATTTTTTAACACAAATGTTCAAATAAAAATCTAAAGAGGAAAATAACATATTCCACTACCTAATTTTTGGCTATGCAGGAAGTTTAAAATGAGACATAGATGAAAGTACTTATTTTTCAATTAATTCTTTCATTTATATCCTTCTGAAATTACACAGTATTTTATATTGTCAGCACACCTATAAATGAAGAGACAAAAGGAAGATAGTGCCACATCTATCCACAGTAGTTTTCTTTTGCCTTAAGAAAATTGAGAGAAGTTGTACAAAAAGACCCCAACAATTACAATCCTCCTGCAAGATGCAATGTAAGCCTACAGCCACAAAGCACTGAAGGGCTTTTGAATCATGTGATTATTCTTGTGGCAATGTAAATATGTTTCCTTGAAATGAGGTGGCACTAATATAGACTACTATGACACTTTTGGTGAAAAAAAGGCACGGAAAATGCATTAAAAAATTGACAGAATAACAACAAAAAAAGTTGTTCTCTTCTATACCAACCAGGTGTATATACTACTGCAAAATGAGCAAGAAATCAAATATAGCCAACAGAACAGTATTGCTTTCCACTTTTCCAGCACCCTGGATCTTAGAGGTTAAAAATCTTCAGGATATTTCTGATTAGTTGAGACTGGTTTTTAATATATTTTTTACCACACTCTATGAACAGCCATGCTGATTTCAAGCTGCCCATACAGAGAATAGGGAACTGAGTGGAGATGCTGTGGATTTCTGCAGAGCATGGCTCCCTGCCTACCAGCATTCCCTTCTGCATTTTTCTTGCTGGACCTGTACATTATTGACCTCACTTGCTAAAACCACCCCAATCTTGCTTCCTGTCCTTCTTGAGGAATACCTGCCCTCTGCACAGGCAGCTCTTCAGACTCCTGATCTCCTGATGAAAGTGCTTCTTGTGCTATGAAAACTGATGATGAGATTAGGTGTCAGGTGGGGGACTGGTTTTCTGGATTCTGTTTCCTTTTCTGAGGCCAGAATGGCTGGAAAAAATCAAACTGGTTGACAGGTGTAAGATTAACAGAAAGTTATAGTTTATATTTGATGTCTCTACAAAAGAGGTTTTTTAGGTTTGGTGATTGTGTTTATTTTTTCAAATGGCCAGCAAAAGACACCTTGCATAGACATAGCTACTCAGTAGCACTTTGGGGTGGTGTTTCCAAGATACATTTACACTTAAAATGGCACAGTATTTTTCCTTATTTTGTTAGTCATTATATTCCTCTCATTTGCCTTCTGAACTTTTTTTTCTAGAAGCCTCCTCAAAGGCAGCCAAGTATGCAAGCTACCTTTTATTTCTTAGTTCCAAAAGGGAAAAGGTAAATGCCTGCTCTGCTCTTTATTAATGCATAGTTTACAGTGGAGATGATCCACATGATCCAAGGAACAAAAACACCCACTTCATGCAGGTGCGTGGGCATGGCTGAGTTTCACTGTGCTGCCATAAATTTAACACAGGCCTTAAGATTTATTCACACTGGATAAATATGCAACCCTTCAAATGATTTTGCATCCAATATATCACTAATTTATAAACGTAAATAAATAAACAAAGAGCTGGCACTTGCCTCCTGGTAGAATCTTTGAAAAGCCTTGATACTTTAATTATTTATTTTGCTTAACGAGAGGAAAATAATGCCTAGTATGCAGTTGTTAACACTTTCTGTAAACCTCTAAAACAATTTTTTTTTGCTCAGTGACAAGAGATCTTCACAGGTTTTTATACAAAATCTGTAAGCAGCTATCCAAGAACTGCAGGTTTTTTCCTCCAGCATTCTTCCTCCTTCTGTTTGCTATTCTACTTGGCTCTGTTCTTATGTGTTAGTAAGAGGTGCCATTCTAAACCAAAAAAAGTTTAATCAAAAGCATATAAATTTGCTGATGTGATGATATATCAAATACAATGGCTGCTAGAGTAGGCTTTAAAGAAAACCCACAACATACATTGCACTGGATGACGAGCATACTTCATTATGGCATCTCAAGAAACAAATCCTCTATAACCTGACATAATGAGAAATTTAAAAATGGGGAAACAATCAACTAAACAAACAGAAAACAAACTTGTTTCCTGATTTGACCTTCTGTCTCTGCATCTACTCCTGGTTACCTGCTGCTCTGGTTGTTTGCTCAGGTGGAGCAGAGTGTGGGTACAGAGAGACAACTTAGGCCACTAAGGGGTACTTGTGGCTTTTTTTCCACCTGTTTATGTGCCTTACCTAGAGAGCCCTCTCATAGCCAGAATATTATTCTTGGGTAAAGGCTGTTCAAATGTATCTTTATTGTTTCTGGACAATTACTCCAAGTATTTGTGCAACACCTTGCCTAATCTATTAAGTATGGCTATAGCTATGGTTCTTTTGTGGAGTCATACCTGGCTTTACAGCACAGCTGCAGTCATGTGTGACTGTACCTGCTAAGAACCCAAAACAAGGATTCTCTCACTTCCTCAGACCTGACCATGTGTGTACACAGCATATGGGAAGAAAGAGAGACTGGTGGTTGTCAGTGGCCAGTATTCCTTATCTCCTAATTCTCAAAGCAGCACCATATTCTCTGACACTGCTCTTTCTTACCTTCAAATGAAAGTGTTGAAAGTGGTAGAAGACAACTTTTACCTTTTCATTTTAATATATTTTAATAATGTACTTTACTTTGCCACACTTAGGCTTACTCCACAAGACCTCCCATTGATATTATTAAAATGCCAGCACACAGTGATCAGTCTACTTTGATGATATTTCCTGAAAAACAAATGGAGCAATTTTATCTCTAAACATTTTATAATCTCATGCAGATAAAAAAAGCCTCTTCAAACAAATGCCCAATAGAACAGGTATCATAAGAATTTATGTAGGCAGATAGTTATGTTAATTTGTTGTCATTTTTATTATTGCCTTTTATTATTACTAAACAGTTGCCTAGTAAAACAGATAAGCAATTTCCCCTTCACAAAAATGAAATAATCTTCATGTTAATACATTTCTAAAATAAAGGTACTCACAATACAAGAAACGTTGCGAGCAATGCATGATTGTGTTTTGGGTCACAACAGAAATGAATATCTGGGGGTCACAAGGAGTACCTGCAAAACAGCAGGCCTTGGTAAGGTGTAGAACCATGCGTGGGAGCACATCAGAAAACTGGGAAAGGTTTTTTTGCATAAGATACGAGTCTAGCAGTATATGGGTTCATGATGTTTTTTCGTAACACTCCTCCATCTTCTATTGTTTACAATTCTCCATTGCCATATCACATCTCTCATCAGAGTGCAGTGTTTGAGTCTGGGCTTGTGTCTAGCTGACACATCTCAAAGGCATCTGTGATACTACAGGGGTGTCACAAGTACATATTTTTAATCCTTTCTTCTTTCCAGTCCTACTCCCGTTTCTGTTTATTAACTGCCACTCTTTAGAAATCCTGGGCTTGAAGATTTGCCACCTCCCTGTTTCTTTCTCTTGTTGTGCACTGCCTTCAATCTAAGCAACTAAATTAAGTCAGTGGCACCCAGCTTCTCTCTCAGGGTTTTCACCTGCTGCTTCTAGGCAGAAAAAAGAGCTGTTCGTCCCAGTCTGCAGCTGTAGGCTAATTATCTCTGGTCTGTCAGCAGAAAATTTAAAGAAATACACACTTTCACTCGTTTTGTTTTTGTTTTTTTTTTTCAAGTAAACCACAGGCCAAGTGCTCTCCATGTAATTTTTAATTTAACACTACTGGCTCCAGAGCTTGTACATAATAGATGAATTTAGCTGGGTAGGCTGTGATTCATCTAACTCTTCTCCCCAGGCATCCAGTGGAGAATTCATGCACCATTTGGGTCTTGGACTCCATAACAGAAGTCAGACACCTAAAATTTAAGTTTGAGCATTGCAATGCCCACAAGTCTTTCTGCATCTGGGTCACAGAGATGTAACTCAGCTCTGCCTGAGGCTGCTTGTCCTTTCCCCATCCCTTCAGACTGAGGTTTCCCACCCCACCTCAGCAAATAAATGAATTAAGGGTATTAAAGACATAAAGTCAGTGTCTCTTTCCCTCGTTCAGATTATAAATGTTTAAGATTGTGCCTCTGATTTTAAGGGAAATTCAGTCTCATTTCTGAGGATACAGAGTTTTTCCAAAAGCAAGAAAAGTTTGATAAGAACTCTAGATGTATCAGCAAGATAAGAAGCTTACTATTGCTCCTCATAGTGGAAGGAAGGAATCAAAAAAAGCAGTTTGTTTAATATTTGACAGTTTCCCTTAATGACCCACTTAAACATGAAATAAATAAGGTCACTCAAAGTTTACACCTGTGCTCTTTGAACACCACTAAAAGAAGCATATGGAGCAATGTTGAATTCTCTGTTGACCTAGCAGTAATTTTATTCATGTTGCCAGCAGGAATACACTGCTTATTAATTAGTTTATTCATCCTTAACTTTTTTTGGGTTTTTGCATTAGTTTATAAATAGACACTTCTAGATTAAATCAATCATTTGTCAAAGATCTGAGGGGTCAGCCATGTCCTTGTCAGAGAAACTGGTTAACACTGCATTTAGCAGCTAAAAATTGTCTCTGCTAATGGAAGAGAAATAGGAATCCGTCCAAATCTCACGGAACTAATTCTAAAATAACAAGGCAAACCAGCCAGGCTTTCTTTTCCACCTTATAGTGGAGAGCTGAAAGCAGTTGTAGACACCTCAGAAATTGAAGCCCATGGAAAAGACATATGGCATAGGATCCATCATGTGACTGCCTGGATGAAAAAAACCGAAGACATCTGAAAATGTCATCTGTGAATCTTGACTGTTGGTGGGAACATCCCTCACCCAGAGTTAAGCTTTTTGAAGTGCAAGGCCTCAGCTGTTTCCTTGGCACTTCCTGCTGACATCCTTGTCTTTGATGCCAGCACCAGCTCTGCCTCTTTTAGCATAAAGTACTTGTCTTAACATGAGGATAGATTTTTACCTAAATCTTAAATGATTTTTAACCCTTGCTCTGTTTTCCCCACAGTTTGTAACGACCTTTGGCTTAATAAATTTGAAGCTCTGACTGTTATAAAGTGCTCCAAATGCTCCAGTGGGATGGTATTTTCTGCAGGTATTGTACCCTTTGCAAAATTTGTCCCTGATGCCTGACTATTTGGCATAAGCCAGCCTGTTCTCTCCCTAAGTGTTAAAAAATTCACAAGTAGGTTGATTTCATAGATATGTTTACAACATTGTTCCTTTCTGCCTTTACTCTTTCTGAAAAAAAAAGACCATTGATTTTTCATTTATTTTCCACTGTTTGGATTTTAAGCCCTGTGTAGTTATATGAACATCATAGGGATCTAAAACCACAGTGCTGAAAGATTTAAGCAGGTTTTAAGCAAAGAAAATATGTGTCCAGACTTGTTGAAGCTTTTAAAATGCCATTTAAAAATCAGTGTAGAGGAGTCAGCACCGGCTCTGCCACTGAGCATAGAAAGCAGCACTTTGCAAAGAGCACTTTCTTGTTCAAGTACCCTAAAAGTGTATTTTTAAACATCTGGAGCTGTGAAAGCTGTTCATCTGAGACTGTTTGTTACAGGAGGAGGCAGGGGATGGCAAGCAGCCATGGGATCAACAACATAACACCTGGTTTCTGACCTAAAGTGGCTAAGAAACTGAACATCTCATCATTGGCAGCCACAGCTTCCCTGCAACATGATCCCCTCTCTGATATATTTGTGTAGAGCTCTTTTTAGGCCTCCTGTAGGCTTTCGCTCCAGAAAAAAAAAACAACAACCCTCTGAATTCTTTCTTTCCCTGCAGAAACTGGCAGAGAGACAAAAAGCAGAGTATGAAAGACAGTAAATGGATCTCAGCAGGAGGAGCCCTGTTCCCCTTATAATGACCAGCCAGCATGTCTGTTGCTCCAGTGCAGAAATTCAAGTTTTGTCTTTAAAATCACCAGGCGTCTTCTAGACCTCATGGATTCCCTAATTTTTCCTCCAGTTCCATATTATAGCATTCACGCTTCCTGCTACAGGGGTCTAACCATATCAAATGTTGCTCAGCCTGCCAGAAGGATTCCTTACAAGCACTGGGTATTTGTTTCGGTCCTACGCACTTCCATACATTTTTTGGTATAGACAAAGTCAGTGGGAATGATGGTGTAGGAAGTCAGTGGGAATTATGGCTGCGTAGGGCAGAGCTGAATGCAGCCCCAGACTCACTGTGTCATCCAGTGTTTGTAACACAATAGCGTTTGTCAAAGTGCCAGTGTGAAGTGCATGTGGATTTCAAACAGCTGTAGTGCTGCCATATGCTGCCCTTTGCTTAAGCCACAACTTAAAGTTCAGCTTCCCATTTAGAGCAAAAATTGACAGATTCTTCTTTTTTTAGATCTTCAGAAGCAGTCGGGCTCTTTGTTCTGCATTTTCTCATCTGAATCTGTCTGATTGGTGCTGCTGACACCTCTCCCTGACATTGGCCCCTTGATTTCTGAGAAAAGAAACCTCCTGAAGGAGTCTACCGTCCACCTTTAGGGAAGTGTTTGGCATCTCAGCCTGAGACAAAAGCTCAGAGGAGAGTGCAGTAAGACCCAATCTCTGACTTTAGGATGTGGCAAACTGGGACAATGTGAGGGTCAAATCAAACAAGATTTAGGCCGTGCAAGTGGGCTTGCAGTCTTCTCTGAGATGTGAGCAATGCCCTCCATATTAAAGGGGAGCTCCCTAAATGTCAGGTTTGGGGATAACCTTGATCCACCTCTTTCGCTGAACAACAGCAGGATAATGCCTCTGCAGGTGACTGGTGAGCAGAGTTGCTGCCTGACTCCCTAGGCTGCTGGTTCATGACTTTTAGAGGCTTTTCTGAGGAACAGCTGTTTCATCTACCAAAAGTGATAAAACTGCAACAGAAAATAACTGACAGGGTACTAACCTGAAATCATTGCTCTGTTCTGAGTCATGCTAGCAGTGTATTTCAACCCAGGACTCCTACATCCCTGGTGAATGACCTAAACAGCATGTTTTCAGAGGTCATGGAGATGGTCACAGTCTGGTTGCTAGCAGGGACTTTTAGGACGTGGGAAAGGACCCAGACTTAGCTCAGGGTGTGGTCTGTCTAAAAAAGATGGATTGAGAAATGAGGCAATTTGTTAGTACATGGGTGATTCATGTGGTTTGTGAGGAAAATAATGGATTAGGAGGGCTATTTGAGAAAGAAGTTTTATGCATCTGGTTGGAAGATACAACAACAGAGTATTCAGAGAAAAATTTCCTGTTAATATATTATAAAGGAAATATCCTGATTTTGCTATAGAGAAACATAGAAACCTCTTAAGCTTTGCAACTGCAGCCAAAAATATAATCCTCTCTTTCTGGATAGGATAGCTAAGAGGTGCTGAGCAGTTTCAAATCCTGCTACTATTAATGCAAGCTTAAAGTGCTTTATCACCATCCTAGATGTTTTACAGGAGTAGTTTCCTAAAATGCTGGGGACACAATAACTGGCCAGGATGGCATCCAAACTGTTTCTAATGCAGCTCCTCCTCAGCTTTATTAAGGTTATACAATAGGAAAGAGCCATGAAATTTTGACTAGTAAACTAGGGACTCCTCTCTCTTTCTTTTAAGGGACAAAGCAGAACTAAGGGAAGTTCAAAGTACAGGGAAAAAAAGTGTTTGGAGCATGGAAAATTCACTAAATGGAAATAGACAGGGAAGCATGGATACCACAAGAAAGAGAATGAGATGAATGAATTTTAACTTTTCTTTAAGGTAGAAATATGCTAACAAGTGATAGAATTTAGGAGTTGATTTTCCTGTCTCAGAAGAAAGGAATAGAGAGATTCAAAAGTGGAAAGCTAAAAATTGATCAAAGAAAACACTCTTTCATATGATGTGTGACTGAACTGTAAAGCTCACCTCCACAGAAAGCCACATAGGTCTGGAATTCAGGGAGATTTCAAAAAATCATAATTTCAACACCCATTGAAAGTGCTTAGAGCTCTGATTTTTCACCGCCCCTAAAGAAAAAAAAAAAAACAACTTAGTATGCTTAACAATTATGTTTATCTTAGAATAGCTGGCAATGGATAGGATATTTCCAAGAACCAGTATTTCTAAGGGACTTGGGAATGTTATTGAACGGGTCTTATATTTTGTAGGGATTTAATTGCCACCTGATTCATGTCTGTCAGCTGGCTGGTAATCAGGGGCCAAATTCTTCAGGGCACCGAAATCAGTCGGCTGCACCAACGAGAAACTTCGCTTTATGCTTCAGAAATCGCGTTTAGGTCAGCCGCTGTTCCAGGGCCGGCAGCAATGTTAAGTGCAGCCATCAAGGAGTAAGTGGGAAGTGTAAACCTTCCCAGATCTCCGTCTGCGGCCCGCAAACGGCCTCTCCAGAGAGATGCCGACCTCCGGCTCTGCAGAAGATGCTGCTGCGACAGTCACAGCTGCTTGTCCCTCCATCCGCGACTCTCACTGCCCGGGAAGCTTCCAAGGGTTTAATTAAGGCGGATCCTCCTCATTGTTCCCCGCAAAGCGCGTCTGGCAGAGCGGCGCAGCAGCTGAGCTGAGGCACGCCGAGAGCCCGGGATCGGCCCACACGCGCCTCCCTCACGGGCTCTGCCCACTGCCAGGGAATCTTGCGGATTCCAAGCGGTTTCTCCCCCGGCCGTGCACGGAGAGAGGAATGGCCGAGCCTCATGGCCGGCAGCTCCAGCCCGCGCTCGGAGCCCGGTGGAACTCCTGCCTTGGGCACCACGGAGCAGCTCTGTCCTTCGAGCGGGATTTATCGAAGTGCTGGGCAGAGGGACCTCGCCACCTCCTCTCCGCCGCCCTGCGAGAGCCTCGACAGCAATCCCTCCCTGATTGCGGCCGAAAGAGAAAATAAAACTGGTCTGTCTAACTTCGGTCGGCCCTGATGGGGCCTTTCTGCAGCAAAGTGCGTTGGTTTTTCAATCCATCAGTAGCGTGACACAGCTAAAGTGCAGTGCTAAGATGTCTCTCAAAAAGCTGGTGCAAAATTGAGTCTCCCAAGCCTCATCTGGATGCTTGTAGGCACCAGTCTATTAATGGTGTCTTATGTGAAGAGGATGCTGTGGAAACATTGCAAGCAGCCAGCTACACAGTTGTATAACTTGATAAATATAGTTCTGATGCTATCTTTGAAATATTTAGGCTGAGTAAAAAATCCAAAGTAAAAACGTCTGCTGGTTTGAAATGCAGCACTAGAAGGGAGTGGAGGGGAGCTGGCAAAAGGGATTTATGTCTCTTCTGCAGGAACAATGTCCTAGTATAAATCCCTTGTATTGTGTGTAATCACATAGGTTACACCTTTCGGTGGCCAAAGCATCCAGAATTCAGTTTTATCACTAAGCTCGTCATAAGAGACTGAAAGGACAAAACTACATAAAGTCTGGCTGCCACCAGACTGGGGCACTGGCAGTAAAACCAACAGCACTTTCTCCTCTCCAGTTTTGAGCTGGCTTAAGGAAACAAACCAAAACCAAGTATTGGTCATTGCCAAAAGTCATTCTGTCTTTTTTAAATATGCTCACTCAGTTTTGTGCTGCACATTGATAACTGCTTCTTAATTCTGCTCAAATGATGCTTTCCAAAGTGAACTGCTTACACTTTTCTGAGAAGAAATCATAACATATTCAATAACTTTTCTTAAATTACAAGAAGCAAGACAAAGCAATCTGAGATATTTTTAGCTTAATGTATTGATAAATGGAAATGTAAAACCAAGTGGATTGAAACAAGCTATATTTAAATTTAGGAATTTTACTGCATGCTATTTTCCTTCAGATGCAACTGCATAAATACAAAAGGAAGAGATAAAGCCATATAAAAATTCAAACTAAAGCTGATTGAAAAATAAGGGGCTTATAAGAAAACACACTCTTGGTACAGGGATGGTACCTGTGTTCCATCAGAACCTTATTTTTTTCAGGAAATGCCATCACCAGCTGAAATCCAGAGACAGGCATATAAAGGGAGGAAAGCCTAGGGCAATATTTGAAAAGAAAGTTTCAGGGTGAGTAACAAAAGCTTTGTCCAGAAATTAAACCTTATTTGGGAACATATGAAGCCCCAGCGAGGGCTGGTGTGATGAGCAGGGCTGGTGTGATGAGCAGGTGAGCAGGGCAAGGCATCTGGGTGTGCAATAAACAGGCTGAAGGAAAGCAGCCAGCATTTACCCAACAGTGGGAACTTGAGAAAAGACCTATAGACCCAGCCATATGAATCTCTACAGATTGGACCCTGTTTTGAGGCCTGGAAAATTCAGATATGCTTTGTTGGTTATGTATAAAAAGAAAACATAACACATAATGAAGGGAAAGCGTGAAGCAAAGGCAGCACATGCATGATTTTTAACTCTTTCATCATCATTTGGATTTCCCCAAATCTCAGGATCTTTTAGTGTGACAAACAAAGGGCTCTTGTGGCCTCCTGGCCTCTCATCCTCCCATATTTCTCATGGCAGTGAAAACTGAAGTGCTATTGATTCTGAATGATTACTAAATTATTCATGTGGTCATACACATCCAACAGCTGAGTTTAAAGACAGTCAGAATTAGGTGTGTTGAACAAATTAAGAGATTTGGAAAGACTAGAAAGATAGCATGTGGGCATGAACAGATAATGTAATAACATTGCACAGCTGACCTGCCTGTTAAGCATAAGAAATAGAATTGAGTGCAGGAGTAGGAAGGAATGAGTTTAAATATTAAAGAGAGGCCAAAAAGACTCATTAAAACATGAACAATTTTTATTACACATTTGCTAGTAATCCAACCTACTTTTAATGAACAGATACAGCAAATTGCTGACAGTGTTCAGTAAAATACAAAATACAATTTTTATGGCATTGATAGCAGTATTTTATAAAAGCAAGTCACTGTTGGTATGTTTTTGAATACAATCTTCATAATATTCAGAACAACACTCTTATAAAGCATTTCCTTATAGCTGAGGGCTATAGTAAAATCTGTGTGAGTATTGCTTAGGCGTGTGCAACTCTGAACTGTGTTAAGTAGGAGCAGATATCAAACTGAACTATGCTAATTTATATCCACTGAAGGTCTGATCTAGAAACAACTATCATCACACCCTCCATGAATTCCCCATATTATTAATTTAATAATTGCACTTCTTCAGCAGTCTAAGCACATGAGGGTTTTTCAATGCACTTATGAAAACACAAGTTGTATTCCAGCTATGACAGGCGTGCACAAGGTTCTCTGCCTTTTGGAGTTTGACTAGTCCTACAGTTCCTGGAGATCCTTGATTTCTTTTTCACAGGATCCGAGGCTGCAGAAAGCACTGACTTCTGGCCTGGGTTCTCCTCCTTATTTAGGCTCAGTCTCCTGTCAGTACTAGCAGAACAACCTGGCCTCTCCTCTTACCTGAAACAATAACCAATACTTATCAAACACTACACTTGCTTTTCATCTGACAACACTTTTCTTCTGCACGTTTTCCACCAAAGCCTTTCCCAGAGCTCTGAAGACCCTGTTTCTCTACCTCCACAGCTGCCACCTAGCTCTGATTTCTCCCTGGATTTTGTCATTGCAGATCTCCCTGAAGAAAGTCACTGCTTAGAAAGTCACTGCCCTCTCTCACACTTTCCCTCTCTTGCCTCATCCCACTGTTCCACAGTCCTTCCTCCAGAAGCAGCCACCAACAGCTCCACCTCCTCATCCTCACTGTGTATGGGCAGGCTCCTGCCCCTCCTTCTCAAGAGGGTTTCCTATGGATTGCATTATGCCTTAATTATGCATCAAAGTATTTGCGTGACTCATGTGAAAGACGAGTGTTATTATTTTGTTTCGTAGACGATAGCTCAGTCAGCTGAATCCAGCACCATTTGGATTATGAATAGCACGACCATTAATACACTGTGCTATACGCTCCAACATACATTTTTTTTCCAAAATAAATATTACTTTATTTCTGGTCTGATGCTTCATGTAATGACATACCAATTGTATAAGGAGTTTGTTTGGTGTTTTCAAACCTTGGGCATCTTCCCCACCAAAATTTGTATTGTGGCTGTGAAGATGGAGAGCGGCAGTTAGAAAGACTGCATTTTCATTGTCCTTTATTTTGCTAACCACTACAAAATTTTAAGCTTTTCTGCAAAAAAGAAAATTTATAGTGCCCATAGAATCAAAACGAGTGTGCTGCTGACTGAGTGAGCATTTGATCAATGCATTACAGCAAAGCTAAAGAGACAGGCTGAAAAAGAGGTACAAGGTTTTAAACCAAGGCAGTAACATTGTTATGCTTACTTTGTGAGGCACTATTTTATATAACAGATCCTAATTCCACTCTAGATGGATAACTACTGTGAATTATAATTTTATTTTCCACTTAGTGGAGCCTATTGACTTGGACCAGCTCTTGCCAGAGAACCAGTTTTGTAATAAAGGCAGTAAATTCTGATTTTGTGCTTGTTTGATAATTAATAGTGAGGTGTCAGCAGCAGGAAAAAATGAAAGTATTTTTTTTCCTCTGCAAGTTATAACAGATGGGTTGTAAGACAATGACTTTATGCTGAGTGTCTAAGGCATCTTTTACTAAAATGAGTTCAGCAACTCAGTGGAGGTTCTGCTCTGTTTGGGAAGGTATGCGTGCAAGGCACTCCTGTTAACCAAGCATCCTTGGCCCCAGGCATAAATATACAGATAGTTATTACACTGGCAGGGATTTTTCCCTCCCAGTGGAGACACAGTTTTTTAGCAACAGCAATTTTCCCTTGTTGCTAAGACAGTGGCAAAAATAGGTGTCCATGGGTGTCAGTATACATGCTAGTTATAAATATATATAACAATATACTCAGGAAAAAAGAGGCACAGTAATGAAAATGCCATGTAAACTTGACACTATTGAAGTATTTGTTTATCAACAGCTTCGAGTATTTAACAAGGATTAAAATACAAACAATAGCCTCGGCCCTAACTAAGCCAGAGCCACAGCTCTAACAGATGGCCATGCCAGACAGGCTCTCAGCACAGACCAGACCTGAGCACCTCACAGCAGATGACGTGGGAGCCCTCACAACAACCCACCGAGACCAGCAAGGGGAATTGCCGTGTGCAACCATTGAGCAGGGAGTGAAACCACAATCCAGCCGAGTGGCTGTGTGCTCAGAGAACACAAGGCTACCTCCTTTGAAGTGGCTTACAGACCTAAATAGAGGATTAGGCCCAAGATTTACTGAGATGCCAGAGGATGCTCACATGTTTCACTCTTATGACTTCTACTGGACCAAGTCTCCAAGGTCATCTGTACCAGAGCCAGGAGGTGAACCAAAGTGTCACTGTGACTTTCCCTTTAAGGTCAACTTCCAGCACAGATTCTGTGACCTGGATCTCCAAAAGGAGCTCCAACTGCAAGAAGTCATACTACTTCAACCATCTCCCAGTCCAGGGGTTTCTGTACGCCCCATTTCAGAGTACTTGCGTCATTGTGACATGCCACGTGTGCTAGCCATACTGTCATTTATCTCTGATTATTCAGAAAAAAAAAATAATTTGACAAATGGGAATTGCATGACCCATAATACAAATAGCTAACTGTGAAATTTCTATGGCTAATTGGCATCTGTTGTTAAACTGACAAATGCATATTTTCCCTCTGTAGACCTTCCCACCTGTTACTCCATGGACCATCACACCATTTATGCACTGCTAACAGAAAGGTGCTTCACTTTCAGGGTGACTGGGCTTTGTCAGAAAATGAAGGTATTGTAAGTGAATTTGTTACCCTAGTGAAAATTAGGGCAGCAGAATCACAGGAGTTGTATTAAGGCTCATGCTACCTGCACGTTGGCCCCATCTCCCCCAGGCTGCAGTGAAGAACCATGAAGAGATATCCTGACTTTGCAGCACTTCCAATCCTTTGTCATCCTCCCAATGTCTTTCACCTCCTGTCCCTTCTTGCTCAGCCCTGTCACCCCAGGCTCTCCATTGCCCTTCCTCAGGACAAAGCTTCAGGTGTTGGTTTTTTTTTTCCTCTGATTCTGCCCACAGAGTACATCCACCACATAATGTCTGGGCATTATTTATGTGGTTGTACTCTCAACTCCAAGATCATCCAAGAAACCTGGCTACTGCATCTGACTGCAGTTCATTGCCTTCCAAGGGCATAAGATGCCCAGACGATTCCTAAAAGCTGCTGATATATGGAAGAGAGAATTTGAAAGAAGTAGGCTAACAGAAGTCGGTGTACTCTAAGGAGATTTCCTATAAACCACTAGCAATCAGGTTGGAGAGAAGCGGGGAGAGAAGGAAGAGAGAGACGGGGGGAGGCAGGCAGGTAAGCTTGGGGACTTTCTTATTTATTTTCATCCTTTAAAAAAGAAAAAAATTTGCAAAACTAAAGAAGAAAATACTTAGAAGGCAAGGTTTCCATAGGAAAAAAATATTTTATTTTTTTTAAGAACAAATTCAGTTTGAAACAGACGTGGAATGTGATTTTCATAATTTTCATTTTCTGGGAACTAATTGCAATGTGGAACTAAAGCAGATTTCAAACTTATGACCGGCTAGTTTTAATACAGAATGAAACAAACAAACAAACAAAACCAAAAAATAAAATTAAAAAAAAGAAAAAGAAAGAAGAAATTATTTATAACTCAAGCATAATACTGTGTTACTTACAAACTGGACAAAGAAATTCTTAAATAAATATTCATGGTACACAATTTCAGCACAAATATGCGGCAATTTGGCAACCTTTTATATAATTTTTTCCTCAATACAGTGCAAAGGGGAATGACACTGCCTTTAAACAAGCTGTAGCTAAATACATTGCAAAATTCAAATTTTATACAAAACATCTTGCTCAGACTTTATAAAAAACCAACATTGCTCTATATACACAATCTGGTTAAGAAAAGCCTTTTTTCTCTTGTTTTCATGTGGGTTTTTTAATTATTTAAAAATGTGAATAAGGCTACTGTAACACCCCAAATCCATATACAGTAAATCTGAACCTATTTACAGCATCTTCACTTAGACATGATGGTGCAAATTCCAATTTGGGTGACTAGGGATGATCATACAAGCAAGGCATTTACAGTAACTTTTCAATACTGGACCAACGTCAAAGAAAGAACAGTTGGTAGATTGTCATAATTCTGCACCAGACACAAAACAGACGCACAGTACATTTTTTTTTCAATTGGTTGCAGGTTGCTCTTGAGCAATTAGTCTGATTTTTTTTCACAGTTTAGTATATAGCTAGAATGTAGCCAACTGATGAAGCATAGATATGATTTAATAAAAATAAGGATCAGTAAGCCCATCTTTTCCCTTCCCCTCCCCCAAAATAAAATCTTAATGACTTACAAGAGAACCTTGTATGGATAGATTCATAGAAAAGAAGGGTTGTTGAAAAGAATTACATATGTACTGTAGTTAGTCACCATGGTAACCTTCCACAGAACCATGGGTTGGAATTTTTTTTGTTTTTTGTTTCTCTCTTTTGGGCCAACATCCCAACATTATCTTCAGGTTCAGAAAACAAAGCGAGTGATCATTTCTATGACAGATATTTTTCTTTTCTTTCTTTTTTTTCCTTTTTTTTCTCTTGCAGGTGCTCACCAGAGGTCTGAGAACCCTAAAATGCTGTTGCTACATTTTCTTTCCAAATCAGAAAGCGAAGTGTTACCATAGTAACATGACTATGTTAGAAATGTCTATTTGCATAGCACATATAAAAGTAGAGGTTGTTTTTTTTTTATTTCCTCCCTAGGGTGGGAGCTTTAGGGGAATAGCCACGCTAAAGAGAAAACTTTAACCTGAAACCCCCCCTCTACGAACCTCAAGAAAATCTACAGAACACATCAGCCTGTAAGGCAAGGGAAAACACAACACAGAAAATAAATGCCGGCACATCTTGTTGCTGTTAAATATGTGATGCAGTAACACTGAATTCCTGATATTTTGGACCTTATATTTTCTACTTTCCTCTTACAAGATGCTTTGGAATTTTTTTTAACTATGCTCCCACTGGTGGTTTAGGATAGCTGTTTTTTTTTTTTTTCAGAAGTAGTTTATTTTTTAAAAAAATGTGCGCATATGCATACATATATACATACATACGTATGCATATATACTTATATATGTGTGTATATACATAGACACACACACACACACATATATGGAAAATGATGACAAGTTAAGACTATGCAATTGCCGCGAATGAATTTCACATCTTCTGGTGTAGATTCTGTGCAATCTCAAAATATATATTAGTAAAAAAATCCAAACCAAAAGTAAGAAAGAATGAACAAAAGAAAAACTCTCACTTTATATCCCTTGTGTTCTATACACCTATTATAAATAAGACATATTTTCCTTCTCCATCTCAGTGTCATAATTTGTTTTTCCCTTACGGACTGCCAGAGGTTTGCCATATGTGCTTTAACTTTGCAACTGAGCACCAATGAACTGCTGTGTCAGTCAGTACCTACACTCACTGTGCAGGGACAGCACTACAATAAGCCAAAGTGCCAAAAGGGTCAGTCACAAAGAAATTCTGCCTCACTTTCAGAGATGAGCAAGGTTTTGTGGTTTGTTTTTTTTTTTTTTTTGTTTGTTTTCCCCACAACTTTATCAGTGATAGAATTATAGCTCATTTGACCCACTGGCTTATAATCATCGTAGGCACTTGGCTCTCAGTTGTCTTCTTAAATGCTTTCCCTGTGTTTAGTATAATGTGATCATATAGCAGCTGAGTCTGCTTAAAAGTCATCCAAGGCAGACTACGTTTTTGCTACAGCTTCAAAGCTGTTTATTTTATTGCCAGTACCACAACAGCCCTGCCCTAATACATCCTCAGTGGCCTGCTATTGTCTTGTCTTCTCCAGGCTTGTTCACTTACTAACAATACCCCTTTGTTCTACTGTATTGAAGGTACTATTTTTTTCTGCACAGTGGTATTTGATAACCGTGAATTCCTTCAAATGCAGCCTTAATCCACTGCACATGTTATTGTGTTTCCTACTTGCCTCTTAAAACTTAGCATACCAAAGTGCTGTGCTACCTAAATGCATTTTTTTTTCTTCCCAGCTTCTATTTCTGAGGCAGCAATATTCAATTGCAACCTCAATCAGCCCTTCCCTCCACCACCCAGTCCTGCTCTTGACTTTGTTGACAGCCTAACTTTTTGGCTGGAAGGCTCCTTACTATCAAACACAATTTTTATAAATGCATTACCCATTCGAGTGAGGCTGCTGTAGCAGATGGATGGAGTGCGGATCTCCAAACATTAATGTTCCATTAGTGATTCAGGAGGTGGAGTGAAAGGAAATCTTACGTGAAGGATGGCAGAGCCCCGGATAACAGAAACAAATGGAACAGTGACGGACTAAAAGCAAGAGAACTTTAACAAGTCTTACTTAGACACCAAGGTCTGTGTGACAAATCCAGTACGCACTGAGAAAGACACACAAAAGTCAGAAGATCGCATTTCAAGCTTGATATATCCTAGAGCACCTTCCCAGGATGCCTAGAGCTATTAACATCCACGGATTGCTCCATCTTCCCTTGGCTTTTGTACATGCCTGAATGCCCACAGCACATGGCTTTGAGGATGATGAATGTAACAAGAGTACAGCAATCAGAATGGGCATCTTCTACAGAAAAGTCTTCCAGCTTTTAGTGAATACTTATTCACCGAGAGAGGGATTCTACAGACTAGGTAAGCTGTCCAGCTCACGTCGGTTCCTGGAGAAAGAGCTGTTGCCTTCTCCCCCCTGTGCTTAAGTCAATGCTAGCGCACAAGGCGTCATCACAAACCCCAACAGAAAGCATTTGACCAGTGAGTTTCCTCTACGACTCAACTGTACCACAGAGCTGGTTGTGTGTTCCTCAGACCTTGTAATAAATGTTTGCTGGACTCTGAGGAGGCATCTCTTGAACTATGTACACCGGATGTCCATAGTCGCCGCTGACCTTTTCATAGTGGGGGCAAAAGACACTGTCTGCAGTCCTTAGAGGAATGATAATGTCACTGGGCTCAGAACCATTGTTGTTGCCACTGCGTTTTGGGGTGGCTAATGTACTAAGTGATAGAGTTGTCGTGTGTTGCGGGGAATGCTTCCTGTGTCTTCTCCGGTACTTCAACAAAAGAACCACCAAAGTGATGATGATGACGATGAAAATGATGCACCCTGATGCAATCCCTGCAAATAAGGCCACCTCTGAACCCAGTATACTGGAATGCCCAGCCTTACTGCCATCTGTGCTAGATCCTGGAAAGAATGAAAATACAATAGACAAAAGTTATTGCCATCCTGTGACCCATTTACGTTGCTTAAAAATGTGTAGAGTAAGCAAGACTGGAAGAATTAACTGACAGCTAAACTTTGACAAACCAATTACCCTGTTAGATAGCTAAATGCAAACAGCCGAAGTCAGCAATCGATATAAAGCAAGACTTTGTGCCTGTTGGTCTCACTTTTGTGTTGCTCCCAAACCACCCTGTTTCATACATCATCATCCATCAGCAGCGAGAACTGTCACTGACAAGGCAGCCTTTGATGCACACAGCATCTTTTAACAGATGCAGGCCAGCCCCAGGCACAAGAGAGGGGTGGGATAGGACTGGAAGGGAAAATAACACAGGGAAATGACAATTCTCAAACAACTGGTACTGTTCAGCTGTTCCCTCTGCTATTTTATCTTGTGCATATTGATTTAAGTTAAACCATCCTTAGTGCCTCTTTACAGGGACTCCTCTTGCTTGGAAATGAAACTAAGGAGCTTGAGGCAGCATGGGAGACAGGCAGCATGGTTAGGGCATGTCTGTTAGTATTAACTGACATTTACTTAAAAGAAAACAATACCACACATTTGGTAGTCAGGCAAAGCTCATGTGCTGAACAGCCTGTTGAATATTTGCTGCTTATCACATCTTCATATTACTTGTCACAAAAATTACATGAATGCTCATTGACACTTTTTCACTTCTAAGTTTGAACATATTTCCCTCTCTTGATATTCACTCACAATGGAAAAATGATACAGATGCTATATTCACATAATTGTTAACTCTTCCCACCAAAGCCTCTGCAGGGATCAGCTGAAGCCACTCACTGTACCAAAGATTCACTAGCCCAATAACTAAAGACACAGCTGGCAAGGAAAACTTGTGGCCTTTTTTGAGAAACCCAGAATCAACTGTCAGCAAAGGTTTGCTTTGTAACATTATTAATTACTGAATTTTCTTCTGGACAGCTTGAGTCTTAAGAGTTAGGTTTTCTCTTGTTTACCCTATGAGTGAAATCCATCCTGAAGATATTAGTTTTGATATCTGTATCTATTTATTTTGTTTAGATAATTATTTAAAAAAAAAAAAAAGCCCCAAAACTTTACATTTAGTAGAAGACCAGCCATACATGTCTAGACTTCATATGGTCAGCTAAAACATCAGGACATTAATTATAGATGCCCTGAAATAAACTTTATAAATGGCTGTCAAGAACCACTTGATAATGTATTATGCGGGAAGAGAAAGGGACTCGTTCATCTGCCAGAGTACTAACTCTAAGGCAGCACTGACCACTGTAAAGCTGCTTAGCAAATGCCCTATCCAGAAATTTTCCTGTAAATGAGAGACACTGTGACATGACGTAATTAACTTCTACAGCAGAGTGGAAGAGGGGAGGGAGCAGCTGCTGCCATAACTTGCAGCTTCCACACACTATCCACCGGGGCAATCACAACTGGCTTTTGCCTCATCTCATGTTGAATACATTTGCTTTTCTAGGAAGTTAATAGTAAAATAAAACATTTGGGGACAAAGGAGGAGAAGACGCTCCAGGGCAAAGCCCCACCACACCTACCTGAGTGGTCCTTCACAAAGGGGCTGGTGGTGGAACTCTTCCCGTTGGTGCCAGCTTCCTGCTCGGGGCGCCTGGTGGGATCCGTGTACCGGGGCTGCCCTGCTGAGTTGGGATCTGGGGAGAGAAAGAGGACTCATGCAGCTTTGGCACTTAATGGTATGGAGCCTCACAAGCTGCCTCTAGGTACCTCGTGAGACACAAATGGTTTAACAGAAGAACCTTTATGCAAAGGGCTGGGAGATATAAAAACGTAATTTTCCTTTTAAAGCAAAATGGTTATATTAGTTATTTCAGGTTTAAATTGTGAGGCCATCTGCAGAAACTATAGGGTCTCCTGTAATTGGCAAGAAAAGCTTAGCAGATGACATTTCAGTTTAACTGAGGAAGTTGATTGACTACTAAACCAACTTCTACTTAGAAGAATAATTCTTTCTTCCTGCACAATAGGTTATCTATATGTGAAAAGAGACAATGAACAAAAACCTCTCTGTAATCAGAATTCCTAACAAGCAAACTATAGAAATATTAGCTTCCCTCTTTTCATGTATTTTAAATAATTCTGAGCAGCAGAGTTGTGGCTTTTGTTTTTAAAATAAAAATAAAAATGACTGAAACACACTACTCCCAGGTGACCTTTCCTTCTAGGGATCTCTCCAATGAAGAGATCTTATTACACCAACCCTCCTTCTGTAGAAATCTGTCAGTAGCTGAGGAAGAGAAAATAGGCTGTGCTTTCAGACTATAAGGGAGGAATGACCACACTAAGGCTCGACTGCCTCTCTGCTCTACACTGCTAAAAGAAACCTGGAAACTAAAAAGGACATTGAGACCGATCAAAGTGATTTCATGAAACAGCAGATGGTCTTTACCTTGTCCAACTTTCATGAGGATCTTCATGGTTTTTGTCTGGCACACCCCTCCCTCCTGGTTATCCAGGCCCTCCAAAGACCCATTTGATGTTGCTGATTAAAAATAAAAGAAAAATAAATAAAAATAAAAATAAATAAAAATCAGGAAATCAACAGGCAAAGTGATGTGAATATGAGTGTCTGAAAGCAGGGATCTTTCAATCTACCAGGACCTGTTTTTGTTGCTCGGGCTGACCTATGGAAAGTTGTGAAATGTTGAAAGCCAAAGGAATGAATACACTGGTAAGCTGTACAATATATACAAATGGAGGAATGTGTTATCAAGGTTTCAAATTTACCCAGTAGCCTTTTATTTTCCTATGCACAATTGACTGACTGACTGACTTGGACAAAAACACACCATCTTGCTAAAAAGGTGATGGAGTCAGCTGAAAAGGAAGCTCTGGCAGGCTCAGAGGAGAAAAGCACTGAAAAAAAATCACTCTTTTTTTCCCCCTCCCAACAATATCTTTATAATCACCACATTACACCTGCTTCCTCTATTACAAATCTCCTGCTGGAATAAGTGAACGCATACAAAAGACCCAGGTGAAAGCTAAGATTCTGAACTGATTGGAAAACCATTTAATATTTTAAAGCACAATCTCACTTTTCTCAGCACTGAGGAGCCTCTGCGGGGGCGGGTGGCAAAGGGGAGCACGCTCCACACTCCCAGGGAAACCTTTCAGCTCACACAAACAACGGGCTGCTTTCCCCTGTGTCCGTATTGTTCTGCCTTATCTAGGTGCCGGCCGGAGCCACGCGATCCGGGCGCAGGCTGGCACTGCCTGCCGTGCCATGCTCCGCTCCCTTGGAGAACCCACAGGGCTGAACCACGGTGCATGGGCGCGCCGCTGCCGCCCCAGCCAGCTGCTGCTTGCAAAACAGCTGCTGGCAAAGGGCTCAGCAGCTCCTCCGCAGCTGGCACTGCAGCCACTGCACTGCACCAGGCCGCCGGCCACCGCGAGCGGGGCACAGCTGCAAACGGTGGGCTCTGGATTCCCCATGCAGGAATGCACCGGGGGCTCTCCTGCCCTGCTTGTCCTGAGGATGGGAATTTCACTGTCATTTCTTGGAGTTGTTCATCTGAGGCCCAAAATAAACTTATGAGAGGGCGCACTGGGCCGCCAACTGGAGGAAACAAATGGAAAATGGGACGACAGGGAGCTCACTGCTTGGCTTGCCGTGGTAGTGAAGAACTTAAGCAGCACATGCCTCCCTCTGCCCCTCTCCTTTCAGCTTGTGGGCTTTACACTCTTCAGGTCTTTGTTTTTAATTCTCGCTCCTTCTCTTTCACCTTCCTTGGGGATTTTCTTTCAAATGCAGTCTATGTATATTTCCTTTTTCCTTCACAATGTCTTCCTACCCCCATGGCAGTATTTTTCTTGCTCTAATCTTCTCTCTAGCCGTAAAGATATAAACCCCATACTGCTGAACCCTGCTTCCTAGCCTTTGATCTGAGTCTTGTTTTTGTTCCACTTCTGACTCTTTTGTGACCAACTCGAATTACAGCCACCATACAAACTTCCCAAACTGCGCTTTCTTTTCCTAAAACTCCCCTCTCCTAATACGTGGTCCCTCCCAGTTCCTCCTCTTGTTCCCTCCCCCCCGTAAAAACATGACAATAGCTGTATGGCAAAAAGACTTTTCAAAATACAAAAGAGCACGTTGAGTAATTTAAGATAAAAGCTGATCTGAAATGTGTCACTGCATTGCCAGGCTTGGAAAATAATGGAGACATATAGTTTTGTTTTCTTTTGTTTTGTTTTTTTCCAGAGGGGAAAAAAAAATCAATACCAAGTACCCATCCTGGACATAAATCAAACGTGTCTTTGCTGAAAGTGTTTTTTATGATCTATTTGCCAATGTACCAGCACAAGGACACAGAAAAAATGCAGTAAATAGAAATACCAAAGCTGAGCACCAACAGAATGTACAAATAATAAACACTGACTCTGTCTTGTGGTTTTGTTACTTGATTCTTTTTTTAATCGAGCCAAAGGGAATCACATCTCCTTAAACACCTTCTACTTCATTTTAGTTGACTAGAATGCTGCTTCTTCTAAACCAATGCCTTTTTATTCTTTAAAGGCCTATCCACTTAACCCATGGAGCAGGAGACCTCAGGATGCAGAGGATGCAGTCTGACCTCAGCACAGAATAAGAAAGTAAGTTGAAAAAAAAGAATGCAAAAATTACTTCAAATACAGTCTCCAAATGGGAAGACCCAGATGTACTATGAGTCTGGTTGTGTGCCTACGCCAGCACAATCCACCTCGCCTGCTTGCTAAAAGAATGCTTTCAGAGCTTTGATGTCAGATGAATGAATTTGCAGAAGTATTCACTTTTTCCACAGTTCTTCAAGGGATTTTAGGAAAGCCTACGTTGTAGCTCAGAGTACAGACTGCTACGTCCTGAGGAACAGGGAATTTTCAAAGAGAAGCATTTCAGTGACAAAGCAAGTTTCCTTCTCAGCTTTTCCTGTAATTAAACTGACAATTACCCAAGGCCACTGGAGGAAATTATTTTTTGAAATTCATTAAGACTACCGAAATACAACCTTGCATATCCCTAGTGTAACAGGAAGAAAGTGGGTAGCTTTAAACACATCGTTTTAAGCTTTGAAAAGCTTCACTGAGAAAAAGAAGTAATCTGGGACAGCAGAGAAAACACAGTTTCATACTGCTAATGTCCTTTGACAGTGCAGTGTGCAGAAGTCAAACAAGGGAGTGAGTATAAAATATTCCTCAAACACTTCTGTGGCCTTTCTATATTGATTTCCAAATGAAAATTACACCCACTGTCATTTTAGCTCCTCCACTGCATCTACACCTCTGTGGGAAAGTGACCCAGAACTTGCAGCTCTGCTCACACTGAAAGGATATTAAAAAAAAAAGTGCCCCCGATAGGAGTTTTGGGTTTGAACACAAATGTAACACAAGTTCCTGGTACCCAAAATGGAAATGCTATCCCCCAGTGTGTTTATATAATCAGATTTTAAACTTTCTATCCAATTTATTCTTGTATGCATATATATATATATATATATATATATATATATATATATATATATTTATATATTTTTATATATATATATATATATAAAAGAACAAGGTTTTTTTACATTTTGGTCTAAATATGGATTTATTTTAAAGTCAATTACTTAGATGAGTTACCATACAAAGCCCTCTGCTAAGAAGACTAAATACTTAAATATTAACATTAATAAGCATAATGATTAATATGAAGTTTCTCATTAGTATGTTCTCAGGATCCCACACTTCACTTTCTATTAATACAGAACGTAGGAAAGTAGAAGTAAGTAAAATGCTGCTAAACAGGTAGCAAAATATTTTTAAATCTTTTGATGGTTAAATACCTCTGATTTTCTGAGACCTGTCCTGCTCCACTGGTGTCAACTGCAAAACTAATAATTACAGCCAAAACCACATTAAATTATTCAACAGTTTGTCTATACCTAAAAAACCCCATATATAATTGTGCTAAAATCTCTACTAATTTGAAGTCTTTCTAACAAAATTGTAATAACTTATAGGCCATTTTTACAGTAGTTTATCACTGTCTGTCTGCATTCCTTGAATACAACACCAGCTGCCATTTTATATGGAATGCAAGTTTAGCTTTTCAACATTCAGAAAACACTTACCTGTTATGAAATTATGGTTTAAGAGTCCTGCTGATACATACTTACTTTAGAGAAGCTAGTATACATTTGCAGGTTCATAACACACTACTTTAACATCTCCTCCTCCATACACACGGGAGAAATTAAATTATTCAGACCAAAAAACCTCATTCTGATCTGCCTCCCCCTCTCTGAAATACATGAACTGTATAAAAACAAACAAACCCCCCAACAAAACAAACAAATAAACAAAAAAGGCTGGACCTCATGTAAATCAATATATAATGTTTTACATTTATTTGCTTTTAAAACTCCGCAAGTGCTGTTTGTTGTACAAAGTGCATTAGTCATAAATGCAGAGGCAGGGAGTCAGTGAGCACAGCAGAGTCAGCTGACAAGAACAGTTCCTGGCCATGATTCTTATACAGTCCCCATGGAGAGGAAGTAATATTACATTTTAATATGTCTTCATTTGATTGTTATTACTCTGCCTCCCAGGAGGCCACGCCACTGCATGGAGCATGGCTGTTTTCAACCTACCAGGTTGGTAACATTGCTCTAATCAGACAGAGAATTAAGCTGCTGGATTTGTGCCTGTATATAGCTTTTCATTCACAAAGAGATTAGAAATGAAGGCACAGTCACAAAAATTCAACTTCCTTCACTCCTAAAAACTCACATTAGTTACAAAATGAAAAAATGCCATCACAATTACTTTAAACAGCAGCAGACAAAAATCTCAGCCTTTTAATTCTGCTATACTTATTACACACAGTTTCATGTTTTAGGATTATAAAAAACATTACCTATTTGCAAATTAAATGACGTATGCTTTGAACCATCACAACTTTAAAACACATCTATTTCTAGAGCTTGAACATGAAATGGACTACATAGCTGATGAGAGAAAGGATCATTGTATTTAATTTTCCTGTGAAAACTAAATGGACCTTAAACCACAGACTATAGGAATAAATGAGTGATGTCAACTGATGGGCAAGGGAAAAATTGATTCTGTCCCTCCTTAGTGTGTTGGACAAAAAAAAAAGTCATTTGGCAATATAATAAAGACACATCTCTGATGAAGTCATGAAGAATTAATTGCTGCTGATGTGGATCTTTTAGTAGCAAATTGAGAACTACAAGTTTTTTAGGGGCAGATCAGTAGTATCCAACAGTAGTGATTTTCACAGTTTTTGTTCATCAGATACTGCTTGAATACTGCATCAGAAAATAAATTTCTCAAAATCAGAATAAAATTAAATCAAATAAAACTACCCATTTCTACTTTTCCCCTGCTGTGCTTAGAAAAAGAATGAAAAAACCAGCAAAAATCCACACAAGCTTTAGATCCAACAGCAGTAAGAAGTTATTCTTAAAGCAAAGTTGCACTCCATCTCACATGCACTCTCAGGATTACTAAAACATGAAAAGTTTTTGAGAGTTTTTTATTTTATCAAGTAATAGAACACTACTTTGGCCAGGCATGCTCTGACTATTTTCATCTGCTTTTGGTCCTTTTAATGATGTTCTTTAGTAAAGCTCTGAAGAAATAATTCTTCTTTTCCATAAATTTAGATAATTTTTGGGAGAGGTTTAAGAACACCAGAAATCACACACTGCAAAACCACAACTCACTGATCACAACAGGGAAGTTGTTTCGAAACAACCCATGGACGAAAGAACAAGATAGCTGAGAGAATAGAAAGTGTTTTAATTAAATGAAATTTAATTCTGCCCCCCAGTAACAATGCCAGATCTGCATGGACATCTGAAACAACAAAAAAAAATTGTTCAGGCCTCTCACCAAAGAACAGGTAAACTTGGCACACATTACTTTGGGTGAGCTGAAAAATATTTAGAGAGAAGAGAAGAGAAATATGCTAGTTTCAAATACTAGCAACTAATGCTTTCCCTTCTCTTGTAGTGATGAAAAGATTGACACTGAAACCTTCACTTTAAAAAAAAAATAAAACTGTCTTCTGAAATTTAACTGTCAGCAGTCCCAAACCTGTAAGTACTAAAACCATGAGTACGAAAACATAAATTCATTATGAACAGCTGAATGGAATGCTGTTATGTGTTGACTGTTTCTTATCAGCAGACAATAAAATCAAAACTTTCTACTGATCTTCTAGAGACAAAGAAATGATAAAAAAACAAAAAAAAACCCAAATAACCCACCAAAAAACCCAACAAATAAAAAAACCTGATGAATTTGCCCAATATAATTTAGGACTCCAAGATTGTAATGAAAAATGTATAAAAGCAGCTTACCAATCATTTTGGTTTTTTCTAAAGTCTGTTTTTTTTAATTTGCAAAGGCAAGGTGGCAGAATTTTGAGGAGTTTCTCAGCCTAAAAACCGCTCATTCTACCTTATTCCACACATTGTTTCAAACTGAGATAATTTTTTCCCTTAAACTAGGGCTCATGGAGTGTTTATAAATACTCCTGATGTCAGCCTTTTTTCCCCTCTATACATATATGAGGCAAAACTTCAATAAGAGGCAAAGGACAAGAATTCTCTATTCTTCTTTTTCACTTTACATTCTTGCTTTTTAAATTAAGTCCTATACTGTGTATCTCAGGATTTATCTATAAACAGGATCCACAAATTATATTCTCTACAGCAAGTAGGCAGCAATGCCCTCTCCAGTCAAGCTAAAACCAGAACAAAATAAAGCAAAATAAAGAACAGGCCTCTTTTTGCCAGGAAGAAGCAAAGGCTCTGCAGCAAAACTTTTAATTCACTTTTCTAACCACTGCTCTGAAATGTGTCTTGTCCAACTGTGAATAGCACGACCTGAGGTACTTAGATGGGACTCATGATACAAGGGTATTTATATAATTCCCAAATAAAAGTCTCCACTTGTATTCATATGTTAAGAGAGGGACAGATTCTATTCCTGTTTCAATGTTTTTTTTGAGGGTGCAATGCAGAGGACACAATCAAGACATAGCCAATTTGTTTTGTACTGTAATATACTTTGGTATGTACCAGCTGTATGATTCCACGGACATCTCTGGAAATCCACAGACTCTCCTTCCCACATCTCATGCCATCCAACAGCACAAAACAGGGAGAGAGTTGTAAAGTTTCCTACAATCAGAATTATTTTATTAATTCCAGGGAGGCATGGCACCAAGTAAGAAAAATATATGCGGTAAAAAAAAAGTTGCTTATGTCAACAAAGTCCTTCCATAAAGGGAAAAAGAGACAGTGAGAGAGCCAGAAAATATAAATAAAAGCTGTGAATTCTGACTGGTTACTGCTGCCTATCATTTTAAAAACACCACCACCTTCTCACTGAGTTAAGAAATACCACAGCTGAAGTGTACTGAACAATAAACTATTTGCTGAATTATTATCCATTACTGAAGGTCACAGGTTCCACCCACCCACAACAAAATCCTACTTGCTTTACTGCTGTCAAGTGCACTGCCCCTTTCCAAAACTCCCTGGGAATGATTTAGAGATTACATAAAAACAAACCAGAAAAGCATCTCAATACTGCACCACTATGAACGACGAGTCTTTCATTACAGTTAAGCATTTCTAAAAGAATTTCAGTTCTATATTTCACATACTCTGAGAAATGTTGTCAGATAATGATCCACTGCACACATGGTTGCTTCTAGTTTACATAAACAAATTATATATTTGTGAGTGCTGAAGTAACTGTGGCAGATGTAAGCCCACTAATTATGATGTATTTAGTGTATACCCAAAAGTATGCATCTAAAACAGATTACTAGTTAGTTGACTTCACCATTCACAAACAGGTATTTTATGCAAATTTATCCTCTCTCCCAGCATGCTACTGAGAAAAGCTTCTCATGGATAGGGAGAAGTGTCTCCCACCACCACAGCAAGCTTTGCTTAACAGTTCAGCTGAACAGAACTAATAGAATTAGTTAGCATTCAAGTTACACTGATTGTTGCTAATGACAAGAGGGCTTGCTGGAAACAAAAGCTTTAGCATTAAATGAGGACCTACTTTCTGTATCATACAAATTCAACGTCACTCTACAAGGATGTTCACCTGCCTTGAAAATCTCTGGTTTTTTGTCTGTGGCACTTGGATAAGAAAGGGTTATAGTGAAAGTTCATATTAAATAAATAACAAACCTCTTGCTCAGTCTACTGTCACTAATTGCATGCAATGATATTAATGACCCAGTAATTGCTATACGAGTAGCACTGAAGTGGAAAACATCATTTTGAGGCAGAGTTCATCTCTAGGTGGTAGGACTTCACCAGTGACTGAGTTAATGCCTAGTGACAGTTTAGAATATAACACTACAGATGAGAAAATGTGCCAGTCTCACGGTTATAACAGTTTAGATGGACATGATGTTATTTGCTTTGACCACACAGAGTCTAGGAGTAACCCCAATAAAGTACCACAGTCAGACTTTGCCCTGTAGATGAACCTCATTCCTTTCAGGGGAGATGCTCCGTACTATAACAATCTAGAGCAATTTTCCACATGTTTGCTTCAATAAAAGAATACCTTCATCTCCTGCTTTTACATGTAGCACAACAAAAGTGTGCTTTATTGCAAAACACAAAAAGCTATTTACATCATCTAACTATCCTTCAGCAACACAGAGTTTGGCACCTTAGTACTGAGATCAATTATGATACTATTGGATGACTGTACACTTGGCAAAGATGATCAGAAGTTAAGCACTGTTTTGACTGGAGTATGCTTATGTTTGTGTTTAGAGCTGTAAAATACCCACAAAGTAAACCTTAATGAGGGAACACTGCAGAAATTAAGCAATCTGAATTTCCACGGTTCTACAGGACCTCCTGTTCAAATACTTGCCATTAAGAAATTAAGAGGTTTAGCTTCTTTAGAAATTATCACATAGGCACATCTTGGCTCATTTTAAGGAACTGCAGTGGGATATGCTAATTCTGCCAGCATTTGGAATTTTGGAAAGTCACAACTAGACCGCGAACTGATACTTTTAATACTTATGCTCACAGAGTTTTTAGAAGTTAGTTTAGTAGTTATACTTATGTTCACGGGGTTTTAGCAGTATAACATTATTTAGTTGTTTGGGGCTTTTTTCCTGTTGCAATGAAAATTATTTTGTTAATGTCTTGACTCTGCTAGTGAACCTGCTGTGGCAGCCTCTGGATGGCCTGTGGAATCAACTTCCAGCAAAGGCTGCGGCCAAACACATGGAAAGCAACTCTGCAAAAAAGCCTCGAGGGTCCTGGAGAACACCAAGCTGACCACGAGGCAGCAACGTGCCCTCGTGGCAAAGGAAGGCAGCAGCTCTTGGGCTGGATCTGTAAGGGGCAGCGGGTCTGGGGAGGTGATCCTTCCACCCCACTCTCACCTGGTGAGGCCACACCTGCAGAGATGGGGGCAGTCACAGGCTCCCCAACACCAGACAGATGTTCACTCACAGGAGCAAGGGCAGTAAATGCTCATGGAGATGATGAAGGAACGGGAGCACCTGCACAGGAGGAGGGCTGCATCCTTGGGGATCCTCAAAACTCAGCTGGACACAGTTCTGGGCAACTGCCTGCAGGTGGGCCTGCTTGAGCCAAGGTCTGAGCAGGGGATTAGATGAGCTCCAGAGGTGCCATCCAAACCAATCCATTCTGGGATTCTGCAATCAGCTGGGCTGTTGTGGTCTAATGCATTTATGTGCTAACATGAAATGCTTGAAAAACAGATAATTTTAAGTTTTCCTGCCAGGATCTGGATTCAGAGCTCTGTTTCTCTCACAGCAGCCCAGTGAGCACATAAGGACTACTCTGCTGCTGCGGTTTAGTGATTTTTGCTCTTCATCTACCGAACAGAAAACAGATAAATCATGCTAACAAAGATCCAAACATGCTTTTAAAAACCAGCCTTATCAGCTTAATATGGACTCTTCTCCAAGAACAGCTAAGACTACCTTAAGCCTACCCCTGCTTTTACTTCCAGAAAAATTTGCTTTATTTCCTTGGGACTGAAAAAAGAAACTGGAAGACTGCCCATTAGGGCTTAGTTTTATAGTCTGATTTATCAGAAATAAATCCTGAAATATTCTTCATCCAAGGTTTCCAGGATGGACTGAAGTCAGGAAAGAAAATCCAATTTGACATTTAACCCTGGTTTTCAACCGTTCCAGACTTTTGTTTTAGCTAATGCAGTTTTCAGACAAAAGTACATTTCCCTCCATTGCAGCTACGTAAAGACTTTAATGAGACAAACAATTTCAAGTCTTTAAAATGAGTTTCATTAAAGTCTTTGTAAATCCTCATGCAGCTCCTCATCTTTAATTTTAGGACTTCAAATACTGCAATATGTAACACATATGATACAAGCAACTGTATAAAGTAAAGAATAATCATTCCACTTGATGAGCTAAATGATCATCATCCAACTTATGAACAAAATAGAAATTAAATGTGTGTAGTGTGGTAGTGCACTCTCAGGTTTCAGTTTAGACAGATATTTTCTTCATGCTTTCCTCATAGCATGGCACATCTCTCCAATACACAACACCCCCCTGATTTAAACAGTTACTCATATCCTGAATATAAAGGATAAAATACACACTCAGCACATTATTTTTCTTCATGCAGTCCTTTTAAGGATGTTTATGCAAATCTAAGAACATACACATTTTGGAGAAGATCAGGGTTTAAGCTTTTTTTTTTTTGCAAAGCACTACAAATGCAACACACATAAAGACTTCTAAGGGAGAATGTTGTATCCTTCTTTGTGAATGTATTGTATTTCCCGTATTTATAAACTGCTTCTGAGGAACTATGAAAGCGAGATATACAAATAGCAACTAAAACTATTAAACAGCTTCTTATGAAATTTTAAAATCTGTTACATCCATGAGTATTTCCTGAATAATTTTTTCTTCCAGTCTGAACAATTATTCTTCATTTCCATCTGATTCCATATCTATTCAGAATACTTGCGGGGGTGTGGGGGAAGATAACTGTATTTTTTTTCACAACATGCCATAATTAAAAATCTGAGAATTCCTATCTTTCATTTCCCTCCCTTAGGAACAGAGACATAATAACAGATTTCCTGCTGAACTATCTCTGTCTACTTTAAAGGAGATAAACGATTGGTATTGCCTAGGTAATGGCACCGAATATGAACAAAGTCCATCAATATAAAATGGCCTTATTCTCTTACAAGACCTGTGTGGTCTGGGACAAAACCCCAAAGGACCACGACTCCATTAATCCTGCAGGCCCTTAGACTCTGTTAGAAATCTGAAGCTGCACAGACAGTGATTTTTCTCTCTAATAATATTATTTCTATAAGCTGTATTTATATTTCATTCAACAAGGGCTAAGTGGTATTGCTGATACATCCCTTAAAAGACTCTTCAGCAAAGTCAAAGACTGACCTCTGGATATCATTTTACACAAGGAGAAATTATTTATCTAATTTTCTGAGGAAGGAGAAGGAAAGGAAAGAAAAAAGTGATCTTTGTGCAAACTGAATCAGAGTGACTATTATTGCACTGGCTTTCATTAACACCATCACCACCGCCACAAAAAAAAAAAAAAAAAAAACAAAAAGCCCTAAACCAGTAGATTTCTGGACCACAGACTCTTTAACAGAAACCAGGAAAAATGTCTTTGCTGCAAAAAATAAAGGGACTGAATTTCTGAAACAGTGTTTGTTCCTGCTTTGGCTAGTTTGGCATTAACAAAGGAAAACCTGTTTACTGTACCCTTTTGGGCAGCTTTCACTAGGTGATTTGGAGCTTGCAGGGAGGGGACTGCAGGCTGAAATCTGCCTCAGAATTTCAGAATTTTTCAGAATGTCCAGCCAGACAGATTAGCCAGCACTTAAACTGGTCAGAATACTAAAATAACATTTTAATGTAAATCTGTTTGGCCATGCAAAGAGATTTATTCTTCCCAGCTGGGCCATATTTCAGGGCACAATCTATATTGTCCTTTAATATGTTCTTCCTCAGACAGTTATTGCCCTTTAATTGCAACAGAATGACAAAGTGAAAACATAAAAAGCCTTGTGATTTTTTTCAAACACAGCTAATGCTAAAGTTTCAGAATGACTGTTTTGATTTTAAAAGCCACAGTACTATTAAAGCAGTTATCCAAAATATAGTGCTACTAGCCAGTATAAACCTTTAAATCAGTCAGGGATCAAATATATATAAATATACGTTTTTTAATTTAAGCCAGAAGCCAATTATGTAAGTGGGTCATTTGAAAAAAAGTTGACAAAAAAACATTTAAGGAAAGCTGCATATTCAATTTTGCCAACGTCAAAGCCAATGAGCATCATTAGCTCAGCAAGCCAGCTAATGAGGTCCAGGCAGAGCAAGCCTTATACAGGAATCTTTCAGAGAGCCATTCTGTAGCCCCTTCCCAAGTCCCAAGTCACTCTACTACAAATTTGGAACAGGTGAAGCCTTCATTGCAGGTGACTTGTTTTTTAATGTTGATGATGTCAGCCCATAAACTTCACTTATGCAAAAGAAGAGATGGCGTGAAATACGCGCTCGCTTGGCCGAGCGACCTATGGAGCCGGACGGTGGCTGGGGAGGCAGGCGGCACTGCTCCCTTCCCTGCGGCACAGCTCCCCCACAGCCTTCCTTCCTTCCCCCAGAGCTCCCCCAGCACAAGCCCAGCGTATCACCAGCTGCTCCAGGCCCTCTGACTAAAGGCCAAGTTTACTGGGAAGGGCTCAGGATGACTCCTGTACACCAAGAGTAAACATCTTTGGCATATGAAATGCACTTGAACTCTGCTAATGCGTCTCTCTCACAAACAAAAAGAATCTGCATCTGAGAGGGGGTACTGAAGCAGTGACACCATGACCCAAGTACTTGCAGATCAAGTACTGAGTATCTCCTCAGCAGCAAGAATATACTCACTGCTTTTTCTGAGCAATTCATAACAGCAGAAAATTATTCCCTAACCATGCAAAGACATAAAAAGACTTTTAATGCAAACATCAGAGTTGCAAATCTTCACACCCTTCTGCTCAAATCTGCCCTTTACGTAGATATTTATGTTGTTGGGCATGATGCATCTTCTTCCTTCATGCATGTGATTAAGGACTTCCTTAGAGACTTATGATATGTTAGCTAAATGGTCACATATTTTAGGATACTCAAACATTAATACTTCTGAGATCTCAAATACATTTGACCTTCTCCAGTTCTGCTGAAAAGAAATCAGGTAACTGTAGGAAAATGAATCTATTCATTTCCCAGGAACGAAAAATTGATGATAGCAAAGAAGAGAAAAGCAAGGACACTCTGTTACATCATTTATTCACTTTCACAATCCCATTTAGTATTGTCTTTCCAATTACTGCTGTTCATAGAATTAACTCTTTGGATACCGATAGTCATATTGAGGAATATCTTGCCAAGAAATGAGTTACCTTTTTTTTTTAAGTACCACTAAATGTGAAAACAGATATGAGAAACTTACCCACACTTTTACTTTTTAAAAAACTGGGAATTGTGAAATGAGAAGATTTTATATGCCTAGGCTTAGGGAAGCACTCAATAGAAAAGATCTCCTTCTGCTATACTTTTCATGAATACATCTGGGTGATATAAAAATTATGGCTTGAAGAACTCCTGTGCAATCATATGTCTCTAAAGGCTGCTTCATCCTGTGTTGCAATTCCTCATCCCAAAATGACTAACCCCCTAATATGAATAGAGATTTTACTGTTTAATACAGCTCCACAAAACACATACTATTACCTTAGAAAAACAAACTCTGTTTTCAAATAATGGCAAGATGATAAAGGTGCGTGGCGATGCACAAAACATTTAAAGGGCTGACAAGAGCCTGCCAGCATAAACAGCGTGAGATCAGGCTGTAGGCGCAGCCACAGCAGGCGCTGCAAAGATGCTGAGCTCAGTGAGCTCTTGTGTTAGGTTTGTTTGATGCCACTTAGTTCAGGGAATGCAAGATCCTAAAATACTTTAAAACCAAAAGCTGGCACATAAAATGCATCATTGCCTTCATTTCACAGCTTTTCCACCCCTCAAAAAAAACCCAACAAAACAAGCAAGGCAAAACAGAGGGACGGACGGACGGACGGACGGACGGACGGACGGACGGAAGGAAGGAAGGAAGGAAGGAAGGAAGGAAGGAAGGAAAAGAAAGAATTACAGGTCTGTGAATAGGAATGCATGCAAACAATTCAAAGCCTGATTTGCATGCATGACTAAGATGCATTTTATTACTTATAAAAATGACAGCAACTGTCCCGACTACCAGAACTTGCACTGACAAGGCTGTGTCATGAGCTTTTGAATACAAACTAATAAAACCCTATCTAGCTCCAGTACTCTCTAAAATGGTGTCCTAGCTGAGCACTGGCCTACTTTTCTATGCCTCTTAGTGCTTCTGAGACCAGCATCACTGAGTTTCTTGTTTTCTCCTTGAATGACAGGAAGGTGAGGGTTTTAGCTTCAGGATGGCTGGGTTTTGAAGGGGGGGGGTGCTTTTTTGTCCAGCCTATTAAAATGTATGGGTACCCTTGCTGAAGCTCAGTCAGTATGCTAGAGTGATGTTAGCCATTTGTTTATGCCACAATGAGTAGGGAAAAATAATACCCTGAGGCACTGCAGTATTACTGCTAGGGCAGTGTGATTTTTGAGGCATTAGACTGAAGGCTGAGTAAGTTCTTTCAACCAAGTTATGCTGGAATCTTCCAGGAAATGCAATGTCTATTATGTCTTATTGCTATAATGAAATAATTACACCAAACTAATGAAAATGAGACGTACTTAATAATTCTCTGGGTAAATCCATGACATAGATATGACAGAACTGACAGTGCATCAGAAAGCTCCATTTGTGCCCATAATTTTCAGGTAATAATTGTAACAGTGCCATTTGTTCCACTACAGTTGGTCTTCTGTGGATGTTTTTAAAAGCAGCGCTAAATAATGAGCACATTTCCTCATTTAAGCCAAATATTTGAGCATGGTCATTTTTATGCTACACATTTTCACAGGAGTTACTGTCTCTCTATACTACTAACTATCTCTCAACAAGTATTTTTCTTGCTTTCACCCTGGTAAATATCTCACTGTATTTCAGTGGGAAGTTTGTCAAAGTTAATATTGTTTAAGTGGGATCACATTTTTATATACTCCCCAGCTAAACAGAGAAAGTGCACATATTTAGCAACCTTTAAAACAAAAAAATGGTGGTTTGTAGCTCCTGTAACTCTTACTTAATAATTTCTAAAACTAGTAATTAATATTAATAATGCAGTGAATTCTTACTTTAGCTGCTGCGACATACAACCTTGTTTTATAGATTACCATGTACCATTATGGATATTACTGGGAAATAAGCATTAATTTATATTGAATTAATTTCCATTTCCATTTCAATAGTACTTGATCAGAGCACTTTTCAAAAGTGCCAATATTTTAAAATCAGAAATTGAGAAATAATTATCATGGCCGACATTACATGAAATAATTATCAATCCTCCAGTTTTCAAGGAGGTGGCAGAAACACGTTCAGGGACTAATCTTTTAGCATGACCTGTTGTGACAGGACATGGGTTAATGGTCTTAAACTAACAGAGGGTAGACTTAGACCAGGAATGGTGAATAAATGTTGTACAGTGTCTGAAACACAGGAACACGATGCCTAGAGGTGTGGTACCATACTGGTCTCCATACCTGGGAACAGAACTCTGAGCAACCTGATCTAGCTGAAGATGTCCCAGCACACTGAATGGGGTTTGGACTAGATGAGCTTTAAAGGTCCCTTCCAACCCAAATTATTCTATGATTCTGTGAAATAAGACACACAAGTATCTAACTTGTTTGTAACTGCACAAAAGCCAGGTATTTGCAGAATTTTTTCCGTCACCTAATAACTGCGGATACTTGCTCGAGACTTAAAAAGTGCCCATGGGGCCAAATGAGATCCACAGGGCTTAATATTACAGTGACAAAACCTAAACTAATGTAAATTGTTGTTATACTGCTGAGGTCTCAGCTTATGCTAACTCCTGATTCACATCATTAACTTCACACATCATAAGTAATTTGAATCACTGAACACAGTGGCTACCTCCAGACTTGCTTTCAGACATAAATCCCTGATCAGAAACTCACACAAAGTTTGTACTGCTGCATAGAGCCCTGTGCCATGCATATCTGTTTAGCAAGCCAGGACCACGAAAAAGTATAAAATTCAAGACCATGCTAACTAGTCTAGGTTTTACCCAAGAACTCTCCTAGCTACTGTATGGACATAGTAGGTACGTTTTGAGGAAAGGCATGTTCCACTACAGGCCCTTACCAGTAACCCTTGTACTGACAAAACTGGCACCAAAGTGGCCAAAAGATGCTTCCTGTGAGAATCCCCAGAGCACCTGGAGCAATGGCTAGCCACTCACACAGGATGCCTCATCTGAGAACAGCTAGGTCACTGTGCTCCTGCTCCTGGCATAAGAGAAGCCAAGGACAAGGCCAACAGCACGGCACATTACCAGGGCTGTGAGCAGGAAACACGTCACAGTTTAGCTGCACACAACTTCTAATGCAAATACAGGACACAATACTGTGACAAAAAAAAAAAAAAAAAAGGAAGAAGAAGAAGGAAAAAAAGCCTTTTACAGGCATAGAAGTACAATCAATTGTGGTTTATACAAACCAAGGAAAAAAGAGACAGACCTTTTGGAAATCAGAAACAATATTGAAAATATACTGGCAAGAAATCATTTTCAGATAAAAAATACATAAACCCATTCATATTCCTCTTAGTAGTTTGCTTATAATACACAAGACAGCATGCAAAATAAGGAACAATTATATTTAAAAGAATGAACAACTGAAAGTTTGAACTTACATATGACGTAATAATCTTTGTTCTTCTGAAATTCCAGGCCCCAGAGATTAGGACTGAACTCTTGAAACTTGATGGTAAACTTAACATCTTGATCTGGCTTGGCACAGTTAAGTAGAGGTGTATTGTCCTTTTTAATAGCACAGCTATCTGCTTGGTCTTTATCAACCATGTAGACCTTATAATATTCATATTGGCCAATAGTTTTAGAGTCCACCTTTGGGCATATAATATCCAGTTTGTCTCCAATTTGTGGATATAGTACCAATCCTTGTCCAGGAAGGAATCTAAAAGGAAGGAAAGAAAAAGGGGGAATGGGGGAAGAGAAGAAAGATAAAATTTTAGATATTTAATAAAATTGCATGCAGAAAAGTAGCAACTGCATGAACAGACAGGAATAAACAGTTTCCAAAACCAAAATGACAGACTGAACAAACCAAATCTTAATAGCTTGGGCTTGATTTAATATCAACAAGATGTTTATTTAGATCTTGGAAATTACAGATGGATTGAGTCTTTTAGTCCTTATCCCAGTTTTGGGCACACTAGCAGATTTTACATCTCTCTCTGTCAGGCACTGCTGTTTTTTGCACTGCATTTAGCCATGCAGAGTGGCTAACACAATACCTGGTGAGCTATGATTCTGTTTTGCTAGTATTTCTACTATTCTTGCACATATTTTGCTAATTTTGAATATGGGAGAATGACAAAAATAATCTTTCAATCCCCTTGAACAGCCATGTGGGACAGGAAAAAATGTAAGACTAACAATATATCAACATGCTGATAAACATTGTTATATTACTAGTGTAACACAAAGGAACATCAGACCAGACACTCAACCAGGACCATGTTTACAGATCTCTGCGATGGACAGAGATCTACCTGATCACACATGCTTCTAAGAAAAACACTTATATCCAGGACAGTGCGATCATTCCACTACAATGATTTCTCTTCACAAATTCCACCATTACTGTCATTATTTTAGCTCATTTTGGATTTCTTTTTTTTTGTGCTAGTAGGTAAAGACAGGTGTGCTTTTTTTCTTATTATGGGAAGACTTCTTACACAAACTGGCAGGGAGCTTTAATATTTGCAGTTAGACACAGTATTTTGTCTTTCCTACTCATATTAATTAACAGGCAAACATGACCACTTCTTCATGGAAGAAAAATACAAATAATTACTTATAGTATTGATTCATGCACAAAATAAGGAGTCGTGTTCTCACAAGGACAAAAGCCACAGCAGGTTTGTTTGTTTCTCTCTCCATTAAGACATATTTGTTTCAATTAAGGCCAAGAAGTGCATGTTTTAGAACAACAGCCAGAAACACAACCAATGTACTCGAATGCACAGACCTAAAAGACTTTCTTTCCTCTTTTTCCTGCCTGCCAGCATTTTCCAAAGATCTTCCTTAATGGAGAATCGGCCTGAAAAACCAAGTGAAACAATTCCTGTCTAATGAACACCCTTCTCCAAGTGCTAATATTTAAACAGCACACGTAGTAAATCTAGCTTATTCACAGGCAGCCTTCCTGGAAACTTTAAATTAGAGTATCAAGGCCCACGCAGAACAAAGCTGTAGGCGTCGGTGACCTCCAACCTCTGGCTTGGCAAAAGGAGCCACCAGCATGAAGTACTGGTGGGGGAGAACCCACTAAATTAAAGCATGATGCAACGCCCCAAATTTCAAATCCATCATTTACAACTGCTTGCTCCACACAATTCAAGTTTATGATCTGTGCTAATTGAAGCAGGACTATTTTCACTCACAATGCCAGTGTAAGAATTATATTTGTTATGAAGCAGCACGTAGCAGGACAAAGACGCGTAATTACAGATTTGGGGAACTAGAACAATGAAATGTTATGGCAAGAAAAGCGACTGTTGATGTATAAATCACTGCGCTCTTTTGTGCTGTGCAGTGTAATTTCCAGACTGCAGAAACTGGGCTTGGCCACGGCTGTTCAAACCGAGATTGAAGTGGAGACAGGGCAAAGCTGCGCCTCCTCCTCCAGTTTTCAGACATGCCAAAGGAATGCAGCGACTACTGCCTCCGGAAAGCTGAAATGGCCAAACAAATGGGAAGGTGGGAATGCATCCTCGGAGTTACCAGCCCGCTGAAGATCAACCAGAAGCGTGTGTAGACATGGCACCTAGGGATGTGGTTTAGTGGTGAACACAGCAGTGCTGGGTCAACAGCTCGACTTGATGGTCTTACAAGTCCATTCCAACCTGAACAATTCTATGATCCTATAACTGAGGAGGATCCCAGCCAGCAAATTCCCAAGGGAGCAGCATGTAGTCTGATTTTGGCTCTCCTCAGGGATCAACTCTGACCAGGCAAAAACAAAGGGACAGAGTTTCCAAGCCAACCTGCGTCACCTGTGACTGATTTTACCACCTTCTCCGACCACAGCCCCATTTTAGCTTTGCTCCTGTGCAGCACTGCTGCATCAGGAAGATGACAATCACTCATATTCCCCCATCTGCATGCCAGGACAAAGGCTGGTCACTGTATGATCCCTCTGCTGCAAATACTTCTTCTTGACAGCAATTCTTCTTCACATAACAGGACTGTGTAATAGGAAACCTGAGATTTCAAAGAACTGAATCTTTGCTTGTAAGTTAATCAAGTTAGATTCCCATACATAAAAAATATGAAATTCTTAAGGTTAGATAAATGTACCTGTCCATCATTATCAATAATATAAGCTAAAATCTGCCCTAAGAAACAAAAGACACTGATTCTAATTTTAGACTTTGTGTGTATACATGTAGCAGCCACAGTATATGTTCTCCATGCAAACTCTGAGCACAAACAGGATGGGTTGAGAGATGGTATGCCAGGCAATCCTCAGAAACATCTACAGGAAAGAGGGCACACTTGTGAGCCTTAGTTTCAGCCAGGAATTGTCCCATAAAAGGTAGAGGACAGAACTGTCCCCAACAGAGAGTTAAAACTACATTTTACAAGAGCTTTAAATGCATGCACTTGTTAGAATTTATGGCAGGGAATATTCTTGCTATGACTCTGAAGTCTGTACAGTTTTAGAACTAAACTCAGTAAATCTTCTGCTTGAGTGTCTGAACTTGTAGGATCTAACGCTGATGGGATTAGGGAAGAAAAAAGGCTTAAAATGCAAGGATTAATCTGAGAATTTGATTGTATTGAAATTTTTCCACACTTTGCAGTTTTGATCGTGACCTTTGCTAGGAGAGATATTTTTCCAATTTACTTTCCTTATTTTCTTACAACAACAAAGCCCAAATATGGATGGAGTTAATAAAAAAGTTTCACCTCATGCATTTCAGTTCAGCCACAAAACTTACAGTGGCTGATTAGTCGTAGGCATGATTATTATCCCTGCATTTGTGTAGTACTTTTGCTACTGTACTTTTTATAAAGACTTTAAATCATTTGCTGGGTACTAAGCATTTTCTGAAGCTATTTATGAAATGTCAGGAGGATCAAGACTACTGTTTTATCATCCTATTTTTGAAGACCTTCTATGGGAAAAAAAAAAGAAAAAAGAAAAAAGAAAGGACAATGTATATTCAGCCTTGGTGAAGGTTAAAAAGCATCAGAATTAATCCTGAGTCTTCATTTCTTCAACACCAGCAAGTGTTGATGTTGTCTTAAGTATTCCAAAGTAGCATCAAGACTGATGAAATATTTGCAGGATGGTGTCTATAAAAATTAAGTTAACAAAATGGCCTTAAAAGTCTGATCAAAATGTGCCTTCAACTAATTAGAAAGCTTTTTTTTTCTCCATGTCAAAACAGAGATATAATACAGATGAAGCAAGGTGTTTCCAAAATCCTGGGACTGATCCTGTGGAGGCTGTTACTTCAGTGATGGCTTGGGACAGTGACATGCTCTCCAAGTAGTCAGGACAGTGACAGCACTGGAACCATTGCTTTCTATAAAAAGCTTCTAACTTTCTGAATTTCAGCTCTAAGTATGATTTACTGCAGAACTTAAATACCAACACAGGCCCCTGGACCCCAACAAAAACCTAAGAGAAAAGCTTAGCAAGCTTCCCAACTCATTTCTGTCAGCAGTCAGATACAGAGAGACTCTTGGAGCATTTGAAAAATCCTGCTCACAATAAACAATCCTGGTGCCTGCTGTGAGAAAGCACAGAAAAGTATATTAAGTACCATATAAGCTGTATGATGAAATTCATGCACTTTCTGTCTGGCACTTTTCAATACAGATGGCATTTTTACTGTCAGCCCTAAACTGGTGCATTGTGGGCGACATTTGACATCTGTGCAAAAGCCCATGGATGTGAATCCCTCCCACATGTCCAACTAGTCATGCAGCTCATCAAATAACACCACCTTGCAGAGTTCCCAAACCTTTTTTGAAGTAATTACTGCACTTGACCAAAAAGTCACAGCGACACAGAAAGAAATTAGGAACAGAGTGGTTCATTCCCTGCTCACACCAACACTTCAATGATTTTATCTACCACACTTGAGTCTCAGCAGCAGCAGTTTCTGGCAATAATGCAACCTTACTTGTCAAAGTCTTCAAGAAGTTAAATTTGATTGTGAAATTTTATATATATTTTTTTTAAAAGTAGTTTCCGAAGAATTTCTTAAGAATTGACTTATTGTTTAGAGAAACTTAGCACATTCAACCATATTAATTACAAAGGAATTTTGCTTAATGATAACCACTCAAACTTGCCTAACCTCATAATAGGAAACTCTCTCTCATAAAAAAGTAGAACTTAACCTGCCCACACTCATTCATTGAGAATATTCTATCATTTCTTAGTATAAGAAAATTTCAGAAAATTCTGAAATTGTAAAATTACCTGCAGAAAAAATTCTTAGAGAAATAAATTCTTAAGAGATTTTGTTAATCAGTATTGAGTGATGTAACCCTATATTTTGTCAGTGTTTTTCCAACTTGTGAAACTGGACACATACATATATGTACATATACTATAAATATATATGCACACTTAGCTTTAACTATATTCTAGTAATTATAAAATAAATATGATTTTAGAAAGCATGTTAGTACTTGATGCAAGGCTTGTATATTTAACTGGAGAGGCAGTGCCAAATTTCTGTGCTTTAATAACTTACCCGAACTAACTGGTGTAGGCAGTTAGCTTTAAATTAATGTCACTAAAATAATCCTAAAAATGTGAACAATCAAGACGCTTCTTAAAATGCAGCCTGAAACCTACTGTTGGGGAATCCTACCCACTTAACTTTATGAAGTTTTAACTACGAGCCTGACTCTAAAGTTATTCATTGAAAAGTTTATTAAGGAAATATCATGAATACTAATAACACAGTATGTTAGTCCGTTACTTATAAAACTGCAAACTGAAACAGAATACAGAATTACATTCTACATCAAGTCCTTACTGTCTAAAGAATGTTTTTTAATTAGTATATGTATTAATCATCTGACTTCTGAGAAAACAACAACATTCATATTTCAAATATCACTTAGTCCACAGGAGAGATATTTAAGCAAGGCAAAAGTCCTACCAGCTTGATGCAAGCAAAGAGAATTTTCAGGAAAAGGCTAGTGATTTCAGTGAAGTAGCAGAAAAACAGTTTCCTGTTTCCCATAAATACTGCACTGCATAAAATCCGAAACCAAAGATCAGAGCTCTCTGCAAAAGTTCTACACAAAGCTCTGTCATATTTAATACCATGTACAAAAAGATGCACGTGCATATAAGGTATACACCTGGCTGTAAATGCTTTTTGTGCAGAAGCAGTGATTTTACAGGACTCATCTCTCTCGACTTTAAAAAGATTAAGTGAACATGAATTCAATGAGAATATGATCAGTAACTGCTGTGGACAGACAGAAAAACAGGCTTCATCAAAAAAAGATTAATGTGCAGTCTCTCTTAAAATGCGTACATAATTTTATGAGGAAGAAAGGCACTATACTTCTGCAAAATCTCTGCAAGAAAAAAATACCATAGTGCAACACAGCAAGATGACAGGCCGGCTTTATACACAGACTAGTAAATGAAACTTTGAGAGCAAAAAACGCATAGCATTTCATATTATTAGAATTCTTTTAAGTGAGTTTTGGAAGCTACTTTTCTTTACCAGTGCGGTCTTATTAAATCATTTCAATACTACAGGAAAGTTTTACACAACATGCTAAACAGGGATGCTTTTGAATTTAAATAAAATTGAAGAAGTTTAATCTGCGAACCTTTATTTATATGTAACATTTTTCCATGCAGTTAATGAAACAATTTATGTAAGGAATAGCTGCTGGCGTTAATGGGACTTGCAGGCTAGAAACTAAAAGGAATTCAAACAAATAAATAAACAAATATATTCACGCTCATCCCTTAAGATCTTTAATGGCAAGTACCACATTATACAAAGCCAAATTATGAAATATTATAACATGAGTTGGTAAAGCAGCAAGTCCTGTATTTCTCACTTCTACTGTAAGGAAAAAACATATGTTCAGGCTCCTCTGAAATAAACCCACAGCAAACTCACAAGTGCTTTGAAACAGTTCCCTGAAACCATAGCTGATCTCCATTCTAGGATTTGGGGTACCTTATTCTCCTCACTCTTCCTCACCTCTAAAAGAGCCCATCTCCTTTCCGACTACCTGGGCCAAATGCTTACGGTGTGCTGAAAAAGGGAATGATAAAGTTTTTATATTGTTTTAATCACAACACTGGACACAACATGTCAGTGGTGCCACCATTTCATGTGTCACAAACAGCCATGCAAATGGGCACTGTCTTGGTGCCTTTTTCTGGACCTATTCTTACGGACATCAGTTTCAGGATGTCCATTTACATCAGTAGGGCAAAAAAATGCAGTATGTTTGCAAGTGAGATCTTAATAACCAACACAAGAATGATTCTGTGGCATTATTACGTTTTCTCAAAATTTTTAGTGGACAGGGAATTAGGAACATGTATGAAATTCTAGCCATTTCATTTATCCATTCATTGCACTACCTTTAGCAAAACATTAGAGGAAAGCATTTAAAATACGAGGGATTTCTAATACGTGTAAACCAAGGATGGGCTTACAGTGCATATGCTTCTCTCCAAAGGAAATATTCTTTTGCATGGACCTGCTGGATTTGACAGTCAAATTGTACCATCACATCACAGTTCTAAAGGCACAGAGCTTCTACTGTACAGAGATACCCACAGACACCATTCATCTTCAAACACATCAGAAAATGCCCTAGCTGGTCTCCTGGATCTGTCACAAGCTTCCTTCAACAAAGGAAGGAATTCATTCCTTCTTATGACTAGTGCTGTTGCAGAAATACAGACACTTTTTTATTCCATTCAGCTTAGAATCATCCCAAGTCTAAAGGTGCCTTGCACTTGAGAGAGCACAAACCCTGCAGCCACGAGGTGGTATTTTGCAAAAACGTAACCCTTTCACCCTTCACGTATATGGAAGGTCACCTGCAACCCAGCACCAAGCACATCTTATTGGAAACACTCAAGGAGAAAATCTGCTTCCTTAAAAGCGGTGATGTGTGAGGTTACACATGTGATCTCGTTCTTCACACAAAGTAAGCAAGCCAAAGCAAATGCTGCAGACTCCCCTTCCAGGCTACCCCAGCCCTGCGCTCCAGCAGAGGCAGGTCACTGTGCAGTCCCTCTCCAGGGAACCATGTCATCTCAGGCTGGGATCATGGCATCTTGGAGTGACCACAAACGCAGGGCACCAAGAGCCCCCTTTCCCCAGCCCTCCATCCTGCCTCCAGCCACCTGGTGAGCAGCTGCCAGAAGGGTTTTGCTGTTAGGCAGCGTATCTGTTCCAAAGGGATGGGATCTCCGCGTGCCAGAGGTGGTTCAGCTTTGCTGGAAAGTTGCCCTTTCCCTTGCTGCTTTGGCTCTCACACGCAGGAAGAAAAGAGCAAAAAAATCCACGTACATAAGTAAAACATTCAAGCCAGCTAGTGTTTTACCCCTCCATACCTACTAAATCCAGAGTGCAGAAATAAATACTTGTGTTTCCCCACGTAAAAGTCGGTCATGTTTTTCCCTGCCTTAAAAAACTTATGAGAGCAAACACTTATTTGTCTTTTCCTGTGCAATGGGTTTTTTGCACAAGAATGTGAAACCTGGCTCAGAACATTTGCCACAAGGATAAGGCCTGAAATGTTGCAAAGATATGCAATCCAATCCTTTACTAAATCTAAGGATTAAAAAAAAAATATAGATTTTATATTCAGTTTTCATATATGACCTCCACATAAGGGACTATTAATAGCAATTAACTTTTTGTATTAATGCAGAAAGCCATTACTGCTCTGCTTAAAGTACTTAAAGCACCAGAGAATTCTGATCCATTTACTAAATCAATTCCTCTTACCACAAAAGAACCACTAATGTGCTTCATGACAGTCTTTTAAGTAAGGAGCAAAAAAAAAAAAAAGAATGAGTATGACCAATGTTCTATTTTAAAGTGTATTATATTAACATTTCATCAGCATTTACAGAAATATGAACCTCACAACAGTGCTGGACTTAGTCAGCTTCAGCAAATGGAATCATTGCTCACTTGCTCTGGTACAAAAGCACGGAAACACACAAGCACATGCTCCTTCTTGTTTCATTTCATTTCAACAGAAATGTGCTTTCTGTGTAGAGTTTAAAAACTGCAAGTGGCTGCAGTGGAAAGCAGCAGCCAGTCGGTATAAATGGCTTACTCTGAGAAATTTCTGAAAGAAAAAACACTCAGGAGGTGCATTGTAATTAGTTGCTCTTTCTAGTTACCTCTTGACAAATGATGCATGCGGGTCTGGATGAGAGCCCAACTCTTGACCCATGCCACCACTACACACTTCAGTACTTCAAGCAGAAACCCCTAGCCTCAGCATTCTTTTCATTTTGCTTTCTCGAGAAATGTGGCGCTAAGTAATGCACAACATGAGAATCAGAGATGATTAGCAAAGCTGGAATTCTTTCAGAAGTGCTTCATATAGCTACGTCCCCAATATATCTGAAGAAAGTTTCCTGCCTTTGATTCTTTCCAAATAGGTAGCATGTTTCAGGGCTCCATTCAAGGACAGAAGTATATGGAAATACACAGGACAAACACTACTTCCACAAGACTTAATGATACACTTTGGACACGTCTGTAAGCCTTTCAAACAGAAGATATTCTTGTGATCATTACTTAAATATGGCAATTATAAGCCTATTGAGAAATGCAACTTTTGCCACAAAAAGTACCCATAAAAATAAACATTTTTTTTGATAGCACTTTACTGCCCCCTTTTGCACTTTAACATTAGAACAGGTTTCAGTGTGAGCATACATCTGAGGAAGAGTGTGAAGATACGGGGTAAAACTACAGGGCATCATGTTTAGTCACTAATACACTCCCAGGCACTGCTTTAGGGACATCTTCCACTTGCCTACACTGCAAACAAATGAAACATTTAGCTTTCATTGTCCTTAATCTTGCATGGGAGAGATCAGTAATGGATGGTTTAAATTGCTGTCTTCCATTGCAATCTGAATGTTTATGGGTGACTGGAAAAGAGGGGGATATTGCTCATTAACACTTGTTGTCTCTAGCATAATTTTCTAAAGCAAAGATCATCTGCAACTTGAATTCGGTTTATTCATCAGGATGACAAAGGGCTTTCCAGTCTGAGGCCATGCATATGTTAGCAATGCCTGAACTAAAAGGATGGGTGTATCCTTCAGAACAAAACTTCACAAACTGGCAGGCAAGAATATTTCCATGAAAGGTGAAGACAAGAAGCCTAGACATTCAAATACCCTGCAAGCCTAGAGGCATAAACCCGTTCTGCAACTCTGCACTGCAATTACAGTCACTACAGAATCGATGTATGTCTGTGTGTGTCCACATAGATCTGCAAAAGGTAATAAATCTATAGTCTAGTGGCCAGTTATTTACAAAATACTAATTCGTTATGACAGAGCCAGAGGGGGACCCATCCTGTACCAACCCTCGGCTTCCAATTGAAAAAGTCCATGTGTTGCTGTGTACACTTACATTTAAACTTAATCCATTTTTCCTCTGTCATCCTACAATTACAATACAAGTCACAATAATATTAAATTTCAGTGCCTACAGCACTGCACAATTGAACCATTACTGTAATGAAAACTGACTCCCTTTAATATTAACACTGGTGTTTTCTCTCATTTGCTAGCCATGAAACACAGGAAGAGACCAATGTTGTTTTAATTAAAGAATTGTTGTTCAAAATATGCTACTGGGAATATTAAAGTAGCTCTTTGCTCTAATGGCAAAGATAATCAGGTATTTATATGGTTTGAATTTTGGGGGGAAAAAACCCAAAAACAACAACAACAAAAAAGAAAAAATAAAAAAAGTCTGTGCCATGAATTCAGCTCAACACAAAACCACTGCTCTACTTGACTTGTGCTCACAGAGGCAGGGTGTGCCAAACCCAAGAGATGGCACTTTATGGAAACGACGCAGAGCAGTAGTTAGCATGGAACAGAAAGTCAAACCAAACCATGTGTGTTTCTTACACAAGTCACCAGAGCCTTTGCTTTTAGAAAGCTAACAGAGAGAAGCTGGCATTTGCCAAAGAACTACTTTTTGAAAAGTGCAAACCAGATTGTTCTATTGCTGTGCTATTCTGTGCTCTTCTCTACCACTCCTGTTAGAAAAACAAACTTTTTATGTCAGCCACAATATAAGGATGTCAACCAAAGTTTGCAGTCTTCCTTCTCTTAACTACAGTTTGTTCACACCTGTACAGTCTTGTTTCAAGACATGCTCCAAGCAAAGTCTATAAAAGAGGGCGGGGACTGTCTTGTTAGTTGATGAGACATTAATAATCGGTGATTGTATCTCCAATTCAAAGACAGAATTTCATCTATTTTGCAGTTGTTAAAAAATGTATTATTGCATACCATTTGCCTGAATAAGTAAACACTGGAAGTAGAACAAATTGTTAACTCACAACTTTCAGGAAAAGTTATGCCAAATCAGTAGCAGAATTGTGTAACAAACAATCCTTTTTTGGCAAATCATTTTTATGCCAAGGAGAAAATGGCCTTGAGCATAAATCCAAATGGGAGACCTATAATCAGTCTGTACTTGCTTCTTACATTAAGCCACTTTCAAGCACAAAGATCCTATGTTCCTACATCAAGTACCAACTTTTCCAAGGTTTGACTGACGTGCAGAAGCAGAATAAAACCAGGTGGCCACAGCTAGGCACTAGTAATATCTGACCTATGAAGAAATAAGATTTTGGCCCACTACATCTGAGCCTCTGAAATGAAGCTAAACTGACAACAGAGTACTTTAAAAAATTCTGTAAACATCAAAAACGTGTATTTGACACAACTGACAATCCTGCCCCAGATAGAAGAGTCCACTGGAGGGGTTCAGCAGAAAGCTGGGGCTAACAGGAGATCCAGCCACTCAGTTTTAGCCCACTGCCCTGCCTCTACTGCAGGGAGGCTCAGACAGTGCACCCCTCACAAACCAGGCCCTCTCGTGCAGGGGGAAACCTGGGCTCTCAGGTCTCTCTCAGTGATCAGTTTGGCATTACACCAAACAGTGAGCTAAAAAATGTGTAGAAAACTCAGTTGAAGCAGGGCTACCTGTGCAGCCACACTCCAGAGGCACAGCTGATAGACCTGCATGACCTCCCAGCAGGCACAAGGGACACACTGACTACTGGGAAGCTGTATGTCTCTTTCCAAATGCAGACAGGGATGTAGCTTCTGACATTTTCTGATTTTAAAAAAGGCAACAAAGCTTTGGAGAGATCTGTATTTGTCCAACCCCAAAAAACCTCTTACACTGGCCTTGGTTCAAGACAGCTCATGCTTAATTCGTCCTGCTTCAGCAAAAATATTCAGCATTCAGCACATGCTCGACATGAGCTTTTCTGAATAAGGACAGTTGCCCAAGTCAGGCTGTAGGAGCACAGTGCAGTCCTGCTTGCCTTGGTGTCTGTCACACACTGATCCACAGAATGAAAGATTACAATACGCTCCAAATCTAGTATGTGGCTTTTGGTTTTCTTTGAAAGGTACCTGAAAACTGTCTGATGCAAAGAATGATTACACCTTTTTAATATTTTTTTTCAAGCAGTGAAGTAATCTGTATGCCAATGTGACTTTCCCTGTTCAGCTAATCTGTTCAGCTCAGAAAAACACCCTGGAAAAAGAAACCCCCCAAAAACCTGAAGGTAAAGGGTTGTGCAGTGATTAAGCTGCCAGCTTCTGAACTAAACTGAAATTAATTAAACATGAGGAAAGCAACTGAAGTGTGGACAGAGAATGCTATGGGACTGCAAATCCTCAAAAGGAGTCAAGATGTTCCCAACTCCAAATTTACACTTTCATCTAGTCAGGTATAGAAACCAACTGCTGCTCAGGCAGTAGGTAAGCAGATGGCAAGCACCAAGCAAAAATGAAACTGTGAAACGATGCACCACTGACGAGGAGTCAGAAGAAGCACAGTTATGTGTGCTTCCACCAGTGCTCACTGCATAGGTTCCTTAAACAAACTGCTTCAAACTTGGAGAACATCAAAAGCCAGATGGGTCTTCCTGAATGAATCTGCAGGCAAGGAGCCAGGATTCCCGTTTGCTGCAGAAATAGGCCTGGACTTGATTTGAGTCTTCTTAGCTCTGACAGGCTGGAGTCTGGCAGAACTCCCAATCCAAAATAAAACAGCATTCAAGTGAGACTGGGTTTTAACTAACAATAATAATAATAATGATAATAAAATTTCAAATCACCCTTACTAGCTTTAAAACATATTTCTCTTTACAGTGCAGCGTTCACCTTCCCCATTGCTGTTCTCTGGTTTGGGTATATAAATAAAAGCCCTATTCAAACAGAAGCTAAGAAAACAGTGAGAAGCAATTTGCAGCATCACAAATTTTTCAGCCTAACATAATTTCACCATCTAACCTATCCTGCTGTGTAAAATGAGCCAAATAATTTCTTGTTTTCTGTTGACACATATAAAACTTGACTTTCCTCTAAAGCATACAAAGCTCTGATCCTACCAAACAAATTTTGTAAATCCTATTTTAGCAATCACTCATGAGACATTTTTAAAAGAACACTACAGGTAGGAAACCCATCTTATAGTTATGTGTATGTCATGCATCAGGAATGATTCACCTAGCAACACAATCCTCTACCAACCTTTATCTTTTTTGGCTTGGAACTTATGTTTAAAACCAGAAGAAAGCACAGACTATTACATCAAAGTTTAAATCAGCTGCATTATAATTATCACGCTGATACCTCAATGAACACTGGGTGTTGGCTGGCCAGGATTGCCAAAAAAGATAGAGGTCCTGCCCTTATTTGCTGTCTTTGACAATGTATAATCACATCAAAGGAAAGTTCTCTGCATCACAGCTAACACAAAAAAAAAATCATCTGTACATTCTCTTTCCTGGAGTAAAATTAAAGAATTTTCTCATAACAAGAAAGTTTAAATTTTGCCTATAATGAAAAATAGTTATAATGTAAAGCCCTTTCAGGCTTGCAGGACTTGCAGTACTCACTGAAGTCACTGGAGGCATTTTCATGAAGTTGAACGACCACTAGATATGCTAAGATTAAACCTGAATTTACAAAAATGATAACAACAAAAAAAACCACCCAACCCAGATAATTCAAAATTACACTGAAGACAGCTCAAGTTTAGGAAATTTATGTGCTCATGTTTTATCTTTTTTGGGTCTTAAGTCTCTCTGGGGGGTGGAGAAGCAATGCAAAACTGGTTTTTGTCCTGCCCTTTTGTTTTCATACCTGGCTTCCAGAAACATACTGAGCTCAATGTACGTGTTTTCTCAAAGCCTGTCCATGCTTCAGTGTTGGGGGTTTTTTTCCCCGTTTAGGGAACAGGAGTGAAAAGTGACAACATCTCTGTTTTAAATACACCTTCGAGCTTCTATCAGTGAAAACTCCTTAAGGTGAGGGGGACCTGGAGGGGAAAGACTCTGGATGCAGGGAGAGCTGGGGTCCACTGTCCAGGATGCTCTTCGTAGATGATTCTCCATCTCTCTCTGTGCCCTGCCAAACCTGTCCTGCCTTATCTGGGACATTTCTGAAATGTGACATGACAGGCAGGTTCGAAAGCTAAACTTTGGATAATGGTGGGCAAACAAAGGACATCGGTTTTTGCATTATTTCTTTAATTACTTTAACCCTTGTTCGAACAGAAAGCATAAGGCCAGAGTAATTCAGCTTCCCCTTTTGTCATTTGCCTGCCATAAATATGTACCAGTCTGCATTTGAAAAGCTGAAGGAGGCTGCAAGCTTGCTGGACATTTATCATGCTCTGTTCCCTGTTAACAAGCAAATACTTTAGTTGAATGGCCCATTAGCAATCATTGTCAAATGCAGAATGCAAGGTGCTTGAATGTGACCGGCCTGTAAATTAGATGAGGTTGCCCCTGTGCTTTGGAGAATTTCAGCAAATGAATTGGATCTTTTGCTATAGATTTGTGAAGGTTAAGTTTCAACACAGGAAACCCATCTGAGCACTTCAGGTCCTCTGAATTCTGCCAATCCGTTCGGCTCCCTATATGCACTTGTTTATTTTTCATTTGTTAAATCACATCAGCAGCTTGACAGTTTGGGGTCTGGAGTCCCCTTTTCAGTCAGAATCGTGGAGATTTCCAGCATACTATTGGATAGGGGAAGAATGATAAAGTCAAGCATGTAATTAACATCTTCATATAAAAAACCCTGGAATAATCAAACAAAGAAAAAAAAAACCCAAACCAAATCCACTTTAAAAGTGTCCAAGCCACTGCCAAACAAACAGCATGAATTCCATTTTGCCGAGCTCATCCCAGACTCCTTCCCAGTAAAGAAAGACACAACTGTTATTGTAGGCTTCGGTGTTTTTTCCCCTTGTGTCTAGACTGCGCTTAACAAATGCAGAGTGCTTTCTTCTCCCCCCTTCGCAGACAAATGAACAGGCAATAAAGTAGATATTTCTCATTTGAATCGTACCCCTGATTTGCAATGTAATGCTGACTTTAAGTTGTGGGCGTTAAGGGTTGTCAGTTGGGTAGAAAAGCAAGTATTAACTATTTAAAAGCTCTTTAAGAGAAAAAGCAAGAAAAACCACATCCAAGTAGCTGCGCTAGGAGAGGTATATCACTACCTTTACAGCTGCAGATCACTTAAAATAAATGATTATACAATAGCTATATTGTCTGCCGGCTAAACTCAAGGGGCTGACAGCAAACTACTCATCCCAGTGATTGTAAGTTGGCTGGGGAGGAGGGGAGGCAGATGCTTATCTCATTCATTTCTAGATTTCAGCCAGCCTTTCGGAAATAAACACCACCTAGAGACTGAGCCAGAAACATTAGGTTATCTGCAGCTTGACTGGTAAATAGGAATGTATGCTGGTTTGTTTGTGGTTGTTCGGTTTTTTGTTTTTCAGGGTTTTTTTTCTTTTATATTATTGCAGGATAGGAAACACAAGAGATGCTAAAGTATCACCTGGCCTAGGCACAGACAATGCAGCATGTTTATCTTTGCTGCTCCCATGGAGTGTGAGATGGAGACCACAAACTAAAACACAGCTGAAATCAAAAGCTCTCTGTTTTCCTTCCAGATAACCCCAATACCAGCTCTCCCCTCTGTTCTCTGTGCCTTGCCAGCATGCTCCTGCCCGAAGCCCAAATAGATTAAGGCAACAAATCCCAAGTGCAGCCAATTCTTCAGAAAGGCTGCTGCTAGGGCAGGAGTTAAAAATGAGAATCTTCCACACCTGACAATTGCAGCCATCTCAAGTTTTAATCGGCCCCCATCTCGGCAAAAAGCAGTAAATGAAATCTACCTTTACCATATTATACACCACCAATGAGCAAGAACTGAGCAGCTTTTCTTCACCGCTCCAACCACCCCAAGCCACAAGTAGGCCTTTCATAGTTCCTAATCCCGGCCCCCAAGTTTTGTGCGGTTTTCACATAATACCTTACAGCCCGGAGCAAGGCCCTTAGTTTATAACACCCCTTTCAGAGACGTGTCATTTCTAACATCAAGCTAATCTATATGTTGCCATGGCATCACCCTTTATCTGCCTTTACATCTTATGAACTGCATGGATTTACCACATTATTTTTATCTGAAAGACAGAAAATGGTGGTTTTATTGCCATACAATCAGATTACTGCTGCTAGTTTCTCTATGCCTTTTTACCATACTTCAATCAAAAGGGATCAGTTTCTTTATACTCTGCCCTTGATTTACATTACATCTGTAAAGACCTAGTCTGGGTTGTAATCCCCTTATTAACTATGACCAGGGTTGATTTGCCTAAAAATAAAAGCAAATTGTGTCAGACCTTTTCACTTTGTTTTTGATTCGGAACTACAAAATGGATTACTAAAGAAATCTTCAGAGTTCACACGGCTGGTATAGTACTGAATTTAAAATGAGAATTAAACAAGTTAAACATGGGAGCTGTGTCAACGGTTTACATTTTCCATCATGGGAGAAAGGCTGAACTGCATTTGTCTTTGTGCTCTCTGGCTTTAAGGAGACAATGAAGCCACAGGAGATTTTTCCAAGCCCTTCTAACACTGTCCATTTGCCATCCTCCCTTCCTCTGCTTTTTCATGCAACTCCCCCACAAACTCTTCTCCCTTGCTGCTCCCTTCCCAACCCCCCCACAAAAACTTCCCCTCCTTCAAGACAACAGTTAAAAGTCCACGTACTGTGTCACTCAGTATTTTAATCAAAATATTTCAAACAGTTTAACATTCCTATGTAAGTTTCCACAACGCCTCACAAAGAATGAGCTCATAAGCAAATCCATGTAGATGTATGATAAATGACCAGAAAAACAGGTTTCTTTATGTCAGAAGCCAAGGCAGACAGACATTAGGCACACATGAATAACATTTTAATCACTATTTTTTTTCTCAGAAGAACACTTTCTTCTCATTTGCAACAAGCAATTTCAAGTACTGCAGGTTTGCACGATGCATGAAGACCAGATCATAAAGAAAAAAAGGTCCCCAAAGGAGGCCTGCCTGTGGCTGCTGCGCAGGCTGAAAGGCCTGTCTATGCCAGCGTGCCAGAGCAGCCACCGCAGCTCCTCATTTCCCATGCCAGCAACCTTGGCCGAATTTGAGAGGATCCAGAGTGTCACACCTCAAGCAATGTGATCGCCTTACAATAAAACACGTAAGAGGGAAGAAAAAAAAAAAGAGGGAAGCAAAAAAAACCCCAGAGGATGGCATTCTCATGTGTGTGGGAAGAGGGAGAACTTAAGTGATTTTAGCATGACTTTTAGTCACAGCCTTTCTAAAGGCAATTACTTCATTAAACCAAGTGAAATAACGTAGCACAGCTTACAGATAACATGCTTTAACATAATTACTATAAATAATATAGCAATTATATTCTACCTATGAAAGGCTGGGGAAAATAACCAGCTCAAGAAATCGGCCTTCAGTTTATTCTGAAATCATTTCACTAATTCACCTGTGCTTCAGAGACCTGGCTACAAATGCCAGAACTATCAAATGGACTGACTGGGAGCCACCACTTGCTCCATCTATTAGCACGCCAAGTGTCAACAGCTATGTTTTGGGTACAATTTAGGAGCATGTGTTTAAACAATTTTAACCTTCCACTCCTGTTTCTTCAGCCTGAAGTTGTAATTGCATAGGTTAGAAAGTGTAGTCCCATAGCACAGGACCCCCAAATAAATTCCTGTCTAGCTGAGAGCCTCCCAAACATGTTGTGTGATATCGTTTTAGCAAGCTCTTTGTGCTCTGGCTGGCTTGCCTGTCCTGTGAAACAAGGGCTGTCCACTACCTACAGTTTATCATCCTGACAAAATGTGAGGAATGTGGATGTGAAAGCACTAACAATTCCACCCCTGGTGCTTTCTCCTTTTTTTCCCCTCTGTATTAAAACCGACAAGATTAACCCAAATGCAAACTGCAGAGCATAGTTCAAGGGGCTATTCAATCGGTAGTGAATGTGCATTTGTTTACCTACAAAAATAAGAATTTCAGATACAATGAGAAGCAGACTAGTCTATACGCTACTGAATAGAACATTTAGCAGGGTCATCAATTGTAGTTTATTTTATCAGTTTCTGACATGTTAGCATTCATTCAGAGGCAGGCTGTGAAATATCCCATATATAACTGGTTATCAGAGGGAGAGAAAAACAGCTATATAATCTAACTTAATCAGTGTCAAAGGCACCACTTATGAGGATAACCTTCCACATGTCACTAAGGAGACCCGGCTTGATCGCTGGCCTATAGCACACAGGGAAACAGTGACACTTAGACATAAGCGATGCTTTTTTGAATGAGATTTCTCTACTGCTTCACTGAAAGGTGCCCCATAACATTTCTCGTGGTCCTGCATGTCAAAGGCAGTGCAGAGCCCTTGTGAGGTGAAATTGAGGTAATCCATGCTATCTGCATACATTGCTTGTCTTGGCAGAAACAACACAGGCAGAAATTCTCCCACTAAAAGGTGTCAACAGGAGTTAAACCTAGAGTTATTTTTTCTCTGTGTTTTCAAGATCAGATGATCTAAAAGTTCTTCAGATGATAAGTCTTTAAAGTATGCCAAGACCATCTAAAACAACGAAGCAATATAATCACAGGTATAATTATTTTATGGAGGTCACTTCAATCTCATGATTTGGTCAAGGCAATAAAGCAGATCTCTAAAAAGATAAGGGGGGACCAGGGAGGGGAGCTGTGTTCCAACAGCTACTGCATGCTCTCCATTCCAGCCACCTGCTAGAAATTATAACCCTTAGACTTCAGTGCAAAACGCTCACTTTCAGTTTATACGCTCACCTTAACCTAAAATTCATTATTTCATACTTTATATTAACCTAACAACTTCTCCTATTTTAACTGCCTACCTGTTCAGCAGATTTTTGCCTTGAGACATTCAATAGAGTTAAATGCACAGCTCCTCTGAATAAATTAACCAGCATCAAAGATAGTTATTATTTCAAATCTAGAAAGGAGCTTTATTATTATACCATGCCAAGATCTATTCAACAGCTTTACTTCCCAAGCTAACAATCAGCTTGAATCCAGAGCGAGGACAGCCTTCTCTAAGGAGAAATTATTCAGGATCCTTCAGGCAAACAAGTGTGAGAAGAATTAGTAAGAAATTCTGCTGGGAGAGGTAGAGCTGCCTCACCAGTGTCAGGAATGCATTTGCAAGCCTCCTCAAACTCCAGGCCTCCAAGAGGCCTATAAATCACTAGCCCCAGCAATTGAAAAGACTAATTTTAATAGTGTACTTCTTCACTGTGGTGATTAAGCCTCAATGAATCACTCAAGAAAATTCAATTACATCAGCAACACAACCTATTTTTAAGCGTGCATTTAAGTTGAAAAAGTAATTAGATATTATCATTAGATCTACCATTAACAACATTCAAACCTTTTTTGTAATCAAACAGTTTAGAATTAACTAAATGGAAACACAAATCGTGTTTGACAAAAGAAGCATATCCCCAGGCTCCGTGAGATGGGCTGAATTCAGCTGCTCGGATGCTTTCGTTTCACTGATGGCTAATAGAAGCGATCAAGGCAAGTTAAAAAAGAAGCGAAAGCAGGTTGGGGCTGGCAGAGGAGAGCCCCGAGCAGCCGGCTCTTCTGCTTTGGAAGAGTGACCTCTGTAGGCACAAACCCAGCGAGGCCTGCCATGCAAAAGCATTCCCCTTCCTCCTAGGCCGAGCCAAGGCTGTTTTCCACCAGCACAGCAGGCCCACTCCTGCAATGCAACCCCGGCTCTCAGCCTTTGCCTTTCGAGAGCCTAAACAGCCTTATAAAGCCCGCTTTATAACCGGCCCGGCCGCTTCGTCCTCCCCAGTGACGCCGTGCCTTTCTTAAGCCAAAGAAAGGCTTCAGCTGTGCAACATCATGCAAGCGCTGAGCCAGTGACTGGAGGTAAATTTTAACAGGCTTCCCACCTGATGCATATACAAAATAAGTATTTGTCAATCAATATTACAAATAAAGACTCTGAATTGAGGAATTGAGCAGCAGTCCAGCGCGCTCCTGCCAGTTTTGGTGGGTTTTTTTTTTTGTTTTTTTGTTTTTTTTTTGTTGTTGTTTTTTTTTTTTAGTTCTTTTTCTCTAAGAAAGATTAGGAAACTTCTCGGTAAAGAGAAACAGAGCAAGTATTAAAAAATAATACAGGCAGAAATCTATAGCGATTTTTTTCATTTAGAGAAAGCAACAGTAGATGATGACTGTAAGTCAAGGTAACTTGGTAAACTTGAGATGCTACTCCTAATTCAAACTTTGAAATCTTCACCAAACTCCTAGAGATCCTGCCACCTGTGCAGGATTAATCTCTGATCCAGGAAATACTCCATTCATACTTGTCTCATCACCACCTAACATTTCCTCTACAAACTCCCCCGGGAAAACAAGACATGTACTTACTGGAGTTAATGGGAAACGCTAAATTCAATTAACACATTACATATGATTTAATTGTAACATATATAACTGAAGATGGAGCATGCATCCATGCACCCATTTCTGCTTTAAAATTCCCTTAACTCATTAGAGTTCTACTTCTTCCTATCGTGATTTTGGTTCTCTAAACTAGTGATTCTAATCACAAAAGTTCAGAGGCTCTCACAAGTGAACAAAGCCAACTTCCATTTTGTACGTTAAAAATCCAAGGAGACAAAAGAGAAGTAGCTTTACATCACTGCCTGAGACTTTTCTTTAGAACAGCCCACTTTTCAAAAAGTTCCTCTTTCTAACAGCAATAATTTTGTGAGTTTAAGTAAAGAGGGATTTTTTTTTTAAGATAACGCATCTCTTTTAAGAGTGAGCTTTAAAAGTGAGGTCCTGGGAAGGCATGTACATTTTCGCTTGGGTTTGTTAATGAAGAGTGACACTATATGGTTGTGTGATGGGTAATGCTTAGTTCATTACTCACTGACATGTGCCTTGATACCATCAACTCCACAACCAAATTTAGCCCTGTTATAAGCAGATGTAACTTCGCTGGAGTCAATGGGATGAGTTTGCATCTGCAGACGGAGAAGTTGGAGAGTATCACCCTTTCCTGGCAACTCAGCGCAGCCCGGCTCCTCCGCTGCTCCAGCCCGGGCGAGCCCGGACTTTGCCCCCAGATTTTATCCTGCTACCGCCGCACCACTCCCCGGTCCGCCGCCCCGGTCCTCCCTCATCGCTTCCGAGACCCTCCCGCCAGGGGCAGGGGGCGACGGGGCAGCTCCGCCGTCACACGAAGCACCGGCCCCGGGAAGAGCCGGATCCCGCTGCCGGCCAGGCCGGAGCCCCCGCCGCCGCCGCTCACCGCTAGCGCACTCCGCCCGTCCCCGTGTCTGCCGGCGGCCGCGGCCGACCTGCGGCACCGTCCCGTCCCTCCCCCGCGCACGGAGGACAGCGCCGGTCCCCGGGGAGACGGCGGGCGGGAGCGGGATGGAAACTTACTTGGGGTTAGAGGAATTCCAATATATGGGGTCTAAAACGATGGACCGCGCCAGTGCAGTTCTGCATAAAACCATCACGGCTCCCCAGCAGTACTTCCAGGCGGAGGCATCTCGCCTCCGCGCTGCCATGGTCGCAGGCGGCACCGAGTCCCTCCCCGGAGCCTCGCCAACTCCGCCGTGCGCCTTCCCACGCACCTGAGCAGCAACAGCAGGGTGGGTGCCCGGTATCCCAACAGCCGGGATGATTGATAGGAAAAAAAGAATAATCAAAAAAAATTAAATAAAAATCAGTAAGGGTCGACGATGCACTTGGCGAGAACTGCAAGCAGATCTACTGAGTCATGTATGCCACTCGCATGTAGGAATATCTCCTGTGAGGTCAGATCCAAGCTACCTCCGAAGTAACAGCAATAGCAAAAAAATAAAAAAAATAAAAAAAAGCAAACGCCTTAGTCCTTCCTCTTAGTGGGGGTCTCCCGGCTGCCTTGGAAGATGCCACGCAAACTGCCAACTCCCATTTGGATCCAGAGCGCCATACGCGTTCACAGTGTCTAAGGCCCGCGTGAAAAGGAGTAAAACAAAAAATAAATTAAAAAGAGGTAAAATAAAGGGTGGCGGGAGAAATAAAAGGGTCGGGGGGAAAAGGACACAGCTTCGGCGGGCGGCTCCTCCTGTATGTCTCTTACTGCTCCCTGCAGTTTGCAATCCGCACGGGCACCAGCTCGGGCTGTTTCGGGCAGCTCGGAAGCAACCGCGAGTCAATAAATCCACTCCGAGTCAGCTCCCCCAGTCCCGGGGAGGCGCATCCGCAGGGCTCCGGCTTCCCCGAGGGGCACTGCTGTCCTTGTCGCCGGCAAAGACCACGGAGCGGAGCAAGGAAAGAAACAGGGACGGACAATAATGATTACGAAAATAAAAAATAAAATAAACCAAAACGGGGGGGCGGGGGGGTCGCAGCGTCAAATCGTCCCTCTCCCGTTGCGCGACCTGCAGTGCGCGCCGCGGCGGCTGACTGAGCAAGAGGAACGCCGGGCGCGGGACTTGCACCGACGCGCAACCCACCGCGGAGGAGAAGGAATGGAGCGAGGGAAGAGAAGCGGCGCCAGCCACTGTCGTTCCCAGCGCGGCGCTTCCAACCCCCGATGCCGCCGCAGCGAGTCCCCGGCGCAGGAGCGCGGCCGGCGGCAGTGCGCTGCCGTAGCCATATAAGCGCGGCCCCGCTGCCCCGCCGCCGCCGCTCATAGGGCCGCCGGCGGGCCGCCGCGCTGGTTGGGCGCCGCGCCTGTCACTTACCGCCGAGCGGCGGGCGGGGCCGCGCCGAGCCCGGCCGAGCGGGCCGGCAGGTAACACCCCCCGGCCCCGCCGCGCCGCGGGCGGCTGCTGCCCGCCGTGCGGGGAGAGTCCACTCGCTCTGACTCACAGCGGGGCTGTGCGGGGGGCGCGGCAGGCCCAGATGGAGCGAAATCAGGGGAAAATAAAAGAAATAAGCACTAAACCCCAGCCTTTGCTAAAATTGTTTCCCAAGTACGCTGCCGTTCAAAGAGCGAGATCACCGGCATGGCCGGGAGGCGCGGGGCTCCCTCTCACCCTGCCCGCCGCTGCGAGCGCAGCCCCCCGGGGGAGCGCGGCTGCAGGCGCTGCGCGGCAGCGGCCACCTCCGCGCCGCGGCGCGGGAAAGGGCCGGGCCGTGTTTCCACTGGCGCGGAGCTCCGCGCACAACTTTCTGCGGGTTCCTTGCCGGGATGGAGGCCCAGGGGTGCTTCCGCGCTAGGTTCCCACCGGCCCTTCCCACGGCTTCTGTGAGTTTTCTAAGTTTATCTGGTTGCGCGGCAATTAGTCACGGACCGTCTGAATTAAAGAAGAGTCGAATATGAAGAGTCCTTCAGAGGGATGCAGAACGGCGGGCAATGAGGGGCTCCGGGGCCGGCCGCGGATTCCCTCGCCTTTCTCTGGCGATTGCTCAGAGACTTTCTTCCCCTCTAGATTTTCGTGGGGAAGGGGTTCGGACACAGTTCATTTCCAAACGCCGCGTTTCCCAACGACACGGCACCTTGCCCCTTTATTTCATTCTATCATTAATTTCTGGCCAGAGGGAGCTACCTGCGGGCAGCACTGGAGATGCTTTCCCCGCGGCCTCGCAGGTCCCCCGGGAGGCGCGGAGGGCGCCGGGGGGTTGCGGGTGCTCCCGACGCCGCGCTCCGAGCCCGACACGCCGCGGCTGCCGCGGCGCTTGCACGGGGCCACAGCGCCCACTAGCGGCCGGCGCTGCCCTCCGTCGGGGGAGCGCTGCCCCGCGGCTGTCCCCCGCCCGCTTCCTGCCCGCTCCGGCGCCCACGCCGTTCCACCGGCAAAAGCCAAGCGGGGCGGCAGTACCGCTGCCCCGGGAGGTGGTACCGGGCTGGGGAGGCGGCCCACGCGAGGGGTCTGCGACAAGAGCTGTACCGAGGCTAAACAGGGGTGGTGTAAATGGCATAGTCGCTCCTGTGAAATCAAGGGGGTTACCGAATTTCTTCCAGTAGGGATTGCTTGCCAAAATAGTATCTGCAGAAAGGATTAAAAGTTAAATCCCAGTAAATTGCCGCGCTCTTTTCTGCCATTTCCCTACCTATTAGTCGAGGCATGCAAAGAACATCCTACCAAAAACCCTAGTAAGGAGCCAATTTTGCATAATTTTATTCCTGAAGAAATATGTGTATTCGCTTAAAATTCGGCTTCGTGATGGTACTCGTCCGACTTTTAGACGAACGCCAAGAAGCTCTTATAAGGAAAATAATTGGCACTGTAATTTATTTCCCGGATAAATTTTGGAACCCAGCGTTCTCTTTCGACCCCTTTTGAACTAAACGGGCGTTTCAGCCTGGCAGAGCCCGCTCCTCCCGCTCGCAGCACAGAGGAAAGAAGTTGGAAGCGGGCTCGAAGCCCCATAGATTTTGAGTTGTGTTCGGTAGTTCTCTAATGAAATCTACCACTCAAGAAAACAAGGAAATCAGTTTGCTTTTCACACAAAACATCGAATACGTTTTAAGTAAACTGCTTAATTAAATTTAATTTGCAGCGAGGAAAGAATTGCAGATCCGGCGACGCAATTTCGTGGAAAAGGATCTGATTCCCGGGACGGAAACTTAGCACTCAAGTGGGAGCTTAGGTATCTATGCACACTGAGGGGCATCAAAGGAGAACTTCACCAGCGAGGGGAGGAAAGTACTTAATTATTAAACTTTTAAACAAATGTGTGGTGTATAGCCGGTCGTGAGGCAATGTAAACACGGAGCCTGATAAATGCTTCCAGCAACAGAGACGTGTAAAATAGGTCTACCTCAATTTCGTGATGCTGCTGCTTCTGTTTGTTTAGAAGCAAAAGGTTACGAGCGGTGTTTTGTAGAAGTGGTGAGTAAACTGTGACCTCTAACTCTTCGTATCCTTGCTTTAAGTAAACCAGAGGAAATGAAGAGCCCTGGTATTGTCTGAAAATATCCTCTCGTAGCTAAATATATCACACGGCTCCTATTGTCCAGTGCCTAATCATTTTTACGCAAATACAGCTGTTTTACTCTACTGTCCAGCATCCTACCGATGCACACTGTAAGAGTATAAAAATCCAAGTTAATATTTTTTTTTTTCAGTAAAAACTAAGACAAAACTGGGCGCTTGCTTCCGAGATAACCTAATCAACAAAGATTAAGATATCCACAGAAACGCGGGCTCGGTGGCTACTTTGCTCGGGTCACCCTTTTTGGCCGAGGATCCGCTCCCTGCGGTTGGGTCGGGCCGCAGGGCCCTTCCAGAGCCGCGGAGTTATCGACGGCTCTGAGCAGGGCCGGGCCGGGCCGGGTCAGGAGGCGGGGGCCGGGGCCGGGCGGGGCAGGCGGCGCTCGGAGGGGCTGCGGCGGCGCGGAGCCCCTGGGCAGCCGCGCTGCGACCGCAATCCTTCCCCGTTCCCGACCCCTGCGCCCGCTGCATCGGCCTCCAGCCTTTGCGAGAAGCGCCTCGGACACGGGAGAAACGTGAGAGGGGACTGGGGTTTCAAAGCAAAAAAGCCGACAAGTGCTCGGAAGTTAGAAATCGGCTTCGGCCGCCGCTTCTCTGGGGCTGTTTCAGGAGGAGGTCCCGGCAGACATTTCGGGTTTCGCAAGGAGCGCGGTTTCCTGACAGACGAGCGCGCAGGGAGCAGGCAGCGGGGGGAAATCCTGCCGCCGCCCCACGGCGCCCGGGCGGCCCGGCTCGGCGGACGGGCATGGATGCACTAATGGACGGATGGAGGATGAGCGCTGCCAGCGAGCAAGTGAGACCTGCCTATCCCGTGCCTTCACTGAAAATCTGGGACTTTGCTGTTTGTGCCGGTTAAACCTCTATTCCTGTACCTCACACTAGCTTAAAAGATAAAAAATAAAATTCTGTTCATCACTGAATAACCTCTTTCACCTTCTTTCCAGCAGTGATGTCAGCAATAATTAGGTAGATACAGGCTCTGGTACTACAAAATCCATAATGAAGGGCAAATAATCTGAATGGGAACAGAATTGAGCCCACAATCCCAGATTCTCTTTTAAACATCAGCCTAAACATGAAATTTTTGAAGTGGAAAAGCTCACCATAATTCATCATTATATGAAAATATACCAGTTTTGAAAGTAAAAAATTTATAACTCAATGGATACAATTACTGCTAAATTCAATAAAGAGAAATTATCATGACTGATGCTTATTCACTTAAATGGATTGTTTATCGTTTGTACAAAAGGCCAAGTGTGCCAGATACTTGCAACAGCTCTTAATACATAATTCACACTGCAACAGTGCATTTTCTGCACTTAGGGTAGAGTAAGTACATGTCTAGATGTTAATTTGCCTTCACCAAATCCCTTTTAGAACTGTAGTTTTGGTCAACTTAGCTTCTTAGAAAATGAGTTCGGCTCCTCCTAGATACACTATAGAATTCAAGCAGCCTTGTAATAAAAATCATAAAGACGTTCATACATCCAAACTATGTCTTTTAATTGTGTTTGACTTGACTTATGCTGATTCTCTGTACCACTCCTTGAAAACAAAAATATTTACATTATTCTATGGTCTGTGATATGAGGGGTAGGAAAAACGACTGGGGATCAAGCTACTGCTACAGAACAGGCCTTTTATTGTCAAAGGGGATCTATGTCCTTTGGAGCAGAGCTGATGCTGAGCTAGCATAACCCTCGATTCTGAGTGTCAGTCCATGGAAGATGATTGTACACATGAGGCTGTATAGTATGGAAATGTCAACAGAAACTCAGCACTCTTCTGCAGGCTAACAAAAAGGTGGGATGGAAAGAGAGGAATAACCCTGAAATGCACATGTGGCAATAACAGCATGAGAATGGAACAGAGGTGCATGAAAGTCATGGTTCAGGCTCCTGCTAGACTGGCCCATCAGCCCGAAACCATACCTGGGCACTTCACCATATCCTCCTGCCTTGGAATGAGCCTTGGGCACACAGACAGCTCCACAGCTCTCTTCTGAAATAAATCCCCCCTGTAACACAACCCGGAATGTGTTCATTGACTTGAATTTCACCTGCATTTTCACCAAGTTGAGACCTTGTAATGACAGAGCTAAGACCCCAAAAGCTCTGAAAATGTTTAATGAAATACTGCATGCAGTTAAAAGTGAATAATAACCAACATCTCCATATTTGGTGTACATGCAAAAAACAGCAGAAACTCAATCCTGACGGCATTTTCCCGAGATGTTAATAGCATCACAAAGAGGGAGATATCAGCTTCGGGACAGGAAGGACAATAGGTAGGGTGAAGTGTATGAGGTGGCACATAGCTCAAGAGAAAAGGAGACATCAAAGGTCTTCTTTTTCAAGACAAGATAGGAATGGATGAACTGTTGATACTTTAGTGAGATTATACATATGAATGCAGTTGCTTGGCAGTTTAGGCATCTCACTAATGTAATTGTCTTTGCTTTGTTAAGCTGCATGGATGCTGTCCTTCCAATACATTTCTCAGGAGTCAACTTTCCACTTGGGCTTGGAAAAATGATGATAAATGAACATGCAAAGTTCAAAGGGCAGTTTAGCAAATCACCAAAGTAAGAGCACATGTTTAACATGCTGTTCTAAGGCCTTCCACGCTCCTACCTTTGCCAGACAGATGCACTGTTTCATATTAAAATAATTATCCAGGACATTTATGAACAAGTTTGGGAAAACTAAGATCTCTTCTGTTACCATATAAGGGAAATGAATACTGCTCAAGGTAGGCGGCAACAAAAATGCCTACCTGCCTCCCTGGGGTGGTCAATGACACATGAAGTCCCAGAACAACCCAGAACTTGTCTAACCAAAATTTGAAGTTCAAACTTCAAACTGTAATAAAATAAAAATTAAATACTGAACACAATCACCAACAGCATTTTCTCTATGCAGAGAGCTCACACTTTAAACACTACATGTCAGTCTATGTTCCTGTATACTCTGTGTTAAAAGGGGGGTGTGAAGTCCTACAGGAATACAAGAATATCCTGAGTTCTTACCATCAAATGTCAACTTGCCCCCTTTCCAAACTATATGCATCTATATTTTTCCTAGAAATCAACAGTATCTCTGAAGTCCTACAATAATTTTAAAAAGAAAACCCTACAGCAATGCAAACATAACATTCACCCACACCAGGTCTACAAAGATCTGACACAGAGAATGCCTTAGGACAGCAAAGAGACAGCACCAACTGAACTTCTACCCCAACAGAGGAAATCAAACCAAACCAAAGCAAAGATCTAACTGCTTTTCTTTTTCTTTTTTTTTTTTTTTTTTTTTTTTTTTGAGGGCAGGGGAAAGAGAAACAGGCAGTGAAATATGGAATGGTAGGTGGGGCAATTTCATTTGGGATGGGCATTTTGTCCCAAAAATAACCCTAGAGGTGGGACTGAAAATAACCTGGTAATATCTAAGCCTACACAATGTTACATGCAGAGAACAAATGTTGCTCTTTAGCAGCAAATTACGTGATGTAGAACAAAATGCTTGATACCACAGCTGTATGTACGATTACTTAGCTTCTTGCTTTTAGAAGAGGAAACAAAACTGCATAGGTCTGTTTTGAGTATTGACTTTTAATAGCTTGTTTCTCATAAGGGAACAGGGGATGTTTTCTGCTTTAGAAATACAGGTATCAGTTGACCTTTAAATACAGCCTGCTCCTGCCAACAGGTCATGTACATGATTTATTTGGCTTCAGCTTTTGTTTTTATGCATTAAGCAACTTTCAACCTTCTTCTGTCATACAATATATAGACAAATTTAAGTACAGTAATAGTGTGGGTATTTTACCATCTTCACATTTTCTTGACATACTGGACAAAGTGATACACATCAGTCTGTCCCCAAGCCCCAGTTTCAGACAAAGCTTGTTGAATACTGCTTTCAGTGGCACATTCAACTTGCTCCCATATTTAACTTGCTAAATCTACAGAAACAGATCCTTTGGGAATATCAGGAATTATTTCCAGCTTTGTCCAGTGACATTCAAATGCTCAGGCCAACTACTGGTAATTTTATGGTTACTGTCATTTTATGGTTACTACAGATGTTGCACAGACAGGAAAAAGTTTTAGAACTGGACAAGCTATAGTAATCTAGATTTTGGTAGAGGAATTACATACAAAAACAGGGACTTTATATATATAGTTTTCAATCTGTAGTTTCATTTTTCAAAATAAAACCTGTATATATATATGGATAATATTCAAGATCTGTATAACAGTTGCTTTCTGGCTAAAACAAAGTATTTAGACAGAATCTCACTTTCTGTTTTTCAGTTCAAATATACTAGCCAGTCCAGTCCTTTGGGAGAAGAAACTTCCATTTTTAAATCCTTTAGGATGCATCAGATTCATTATATGCTAATGACCTTAACTTATACAATATATTATATTATGAAGTGAATGGAAGGGGTTTAGGTATCGGAAGTATCAGTCTGGGTGCAGTAAGCCAAACAGCCGTTTAAACATGATACTACAGCTGAAATAAGTCTCTGTCAGAACAAAAACCAACATTCATAAAAACAGCAGCAGCCATCAATAACATTCACAACTGCAGGGATTTTTTTACTGTGTGTGATTTTGCATTATAAGTAGAAGCCACAATAGTTTAAAGCAAAATTTAAAAAAATATTACTATAGTCTTGAATTTAATAATGTGAATTGTCACTCATAGCTGTTTATAGAAGTGTACTAAAAAAATTTACTTAAACATATGAATTTAAGACTTTCACTTTATTCAGCAAATTGGTTTATTTACACAGTGGGGAACGCTGGTTGAATGCTGTCAATGTAATAAAAACAAATCTAACAGAGACAATACTGAACTCTCTCTATGTATTCATAGCAGAAATGACAAACTATTTCCTTACCTGTATCAGGAACATCAAGCGCAACAATGGGACAGTATCATAGGACACTGATTTAACAATAAACCACAGAGGTCCAGTAATACTATGGCAATTTACTCATGTATTTACTGACTTTAAAATAAAAACATTAAAAGTCAGCAATACCCAGTAAAAAGTTCTGTCAATTATCAGAGTCAAACTCTGATGAGTAGGTCAGTAAAACCTTATCAGATCATCCACAGTTCATAAAGTGACATGAGTTGCTTCGGACCACCAATACAGAAACAAAATTGATGAAAATAGATTATCCTCTAAAAGGCAACGATAATCTGATAAGGGTTTAACTTAATGGAAGTTAAAAAAAATAAGAATTGCAGAGCACAGCCCCTATTAGAACAAGCTAACTTTCCAACTTTCAAAAAAGACAAAAAAAAATTTGAGAGAAAGAAAAAAAAACCAAAAAACACTTCAACATGAAGCTACCATACAAAGTTTTTGTTTGTTTTCCTTTTTTTGTTGTTTTTTGTTTGTTTCTTTTTTTTCTTTTAAGAGTTCAGAGTTGAAATTTAATCCTGGCTTTTTAGGGAGAAGGACAGTTTTGGCCTAGACTTTCCTTTGCCCAGGATAATTTTTTGCTCTTCCTTTTGCTGACGCTGTCTCTCTTGTTCTAGTTTCATCCTCTCCTCATGAATCTTTCTTTGTTCTTCAACAATTTTCAATTGTTCTTCAGCCTATATAGGAAAATGGTAACATTTAGGCCAGCGTATTTTGTAGTCATAAAAGCAATTTACAAGTCCATATTAACTTCCAAATAGGTCGAATCCTGTGTAAGTATGTAAGCAGTTCTGCCTGAGCTGGGTGCCATAGTTGGTTTCAGTGAAACAATTTATAAAATAGTTATTTGAATTGAGTTTAAAAGAAACACTGAGAACTTTCTATAGCTAGTGTATTGAAATCTGGAGTGCTTACATGCCAAGTTTTTCAGCATTGCTTTGCAAACAACACATTAAATTTTAAATAAGGAAAACATTGTACACATCATGAAATTGTCCCCAACACTTGTCATATGCAAGCTGAAGTAACATACACACGTAAGGAAGTCACATATGTTCAGGCCGAGGTCTCCCTGCTCCAAAACCCATCTAAAAACCCCTCCTAATCCAAAACTATCTTCACTTGATTTGCAACTAGTCAATCCTTACATTGACCTATGGTTCTTACAGCTCTCCCAGTGGTCTTCTAAAGGTGCTTATTTAGTTCATTACATCAGTCAATACTTTAAATTTTCCTTTTGTCCTGTTTCTACCATTAGAGGTTGCGAGCAGGGTAAAACAGAAAGAAATCTAAAGCAGATGTAGTTCAAGGAAAAAGATTTAAGAAGCCTCATTTTTATAGGAAAGAGGTGTAATTACTTGGGCAATTGAAACTGACAGAGTTCAATCAGGATTTAGAAGCAGCTTAGTTTGTCTTATCATCAATTGATTAGAATCAGCTAAATCATATTGAATGTTTTCATGTGGCAAGCATCTGATTTAAAAGGGCTTAAGAAGACCAATGTAAGTTAGACTTTCCTAGCTTACACATCTTAAGCTTATGCTGAAAGTCCCTTTCAGCACTTCTACATCAACATTATACTAGAATCAAATCTAGTTTGTACTTGTCCTGCTCAACAAAACAGAATCAGTCACACAAAGCTGAACATGCTGGCAAACTTATTTCAACCCTCCCCATGAGATTGACTTAAAAGATACTTTTTAAATTCTGAAGGCAGCAATTTCCCCTCTAAATTAACTGCATCCAAAATATTTTACCAGCCTAGTGTTACTGCTAAGGATCTGGTCTTTCATGCTTAGGGGAAGGAGAGCAATGTTACTGATGGAACCAGCAATAGGCAAGTTAAACTCTAGAAAAGGTTGATTTGTTTATTTTAATTATTGTGTTGCAAATCTGGCAGAGACACCTGTATTTCCCTACAGAACAGTTACTACACCCTCACATACCAGTTTAGCTTGTGCTTCTGCAATTTTTCGATTATTCTCTTCTAGTATTCGCTCTAGTTCCTCACGCTTTGCACGCTCTTCTTCCTAAAGGGGAGGACAGGGCAAGATGTTAGTAAAGTAAAATACTCATTTCTGCATGTTCACTAATCTTTCTCAGAATTCTTCTGTGAACTGACTTAAAGTGGCAGCTTTACAGCCACCTATTTTTCCTCACAACGGTAAACTGTGCAGCCACTAAAACTGGTTTCTAGCACTCAATTTAAATCATCCCGCCCAATCCAAACAGCAACCAACTAAACCCTCCCTAATCATAGAATCCTGACAATTTATTACTAGAATTTTAATATCACACAAATCAACAAGGACAACTACAAAAACTGGATAGTATTTACCAAATTAAAAAGTAATATAGAAAATATAAATAAAGTGAATAGTTTGTCTCACCAATTAAGTATACCTACGTATTCTTTACCTATACTCCTTTAATCAGCATTAAAAGTTGAATATTTACTGTCTTGTCCAGTGTCCTGCAGAGTGTGCTCCTCGGCTGCCATACGCGCCAGCTTCCTCTTTAAAATGATTTGTACTGTTAGCTTGGCAATACCTGCATCAGCAGCTCAACCATTTATAAAGAAACAACATACAAGGAAGGCTGAGCTGAGGAATGCAGATGTTTATGGTAAGAAGGAACAAAAATATGTAAATCATTCCTAAGGCAAACAGTTAATAAGAAAAATACATTTACTGTTAGTGAAAAATACAAATGGTAATCCATACTTCATGGAGCTATGGGCTTCTTTCATGGGGAGAATGGACTTAACATTCAGTATTTTGACAATTTTAAGACAGCTGAAACTGTCTGCAGTATGAACTTGGAATTCAGGAGTCCAGGGAAGGCAAGATCAGGAAATAAAGCCTTGTAATTGTTGTTTTCTTGGTGAATTTTATGGAACTCTGTTATGCAACTCAAATATGAAGACTGCGTGAAAAATTTTGAAGTGTTTCAGTTCACATAATATATATCCAAATTATTTTTGTATTTGGAAGATTTAAAGTTAGCCAGAGGTTTGTGTCTGTGTAAGAAAAAAAAGTTAATACGAACAAAGCAAGCATATGAAAACTTCTTACTATGACTAGTAACCAGCTACTAGCTAGCACACTTCACTCCAGGCATGGAGGTTCGTTCTGCATTACAAGGAACTGGTGGGACTTCTCCACATGATGACAATACCAAAAATACTTTTTTAAAAAAAATAAGTCATCCATCTGATCAAATGAAAACCTCTACATATGAAGAATTTGCTGACTACAAACATGTAAAGTCAACTTAAACTCTGATATTAAAGTCTGAATTTGCAAGAAAAGTATAATTCATTCATTCTTTTTAGTATTTATTGTAACTCAGCATTCCATTTGTTTCCATTTAATTTGATACTATGTGACTGACAAGTCACATCTAGTATGAAGGGGAAAGCTGCAATGCTACTGTCTCTCCTTTCGCAAGCCAATCAAAATATTAATTTAAAATGAACTGTGTAGGATGCACAGAGTGAAAAAAGCATTTAACACTTATGACTATTTAGCACAAATTTCCTCTACGGTTTGAAGTTTGTCTTGAAATTTCTGGATCCTGGAATGATTGGTGCAGGCAGGCATCAAAGCCTTTTAGTAGCAAATTACTGTCTCACAGAAAGACATTTTCAGCTTCTGCTCCAGCTGCTGATTAAAAAACAAAACAAAACAACAAAAAAAGGCCCCAAAAACCCAAGTCACACGTTCAGCTTGACTTCAGACAAGGGCAACCTGCTCTTTTATAACTTCTAGGGAGAAAAAAGGAGTTGTTAGTAGTTATTAAAAGTGGATATAATGATTTGGACAGAGATCCTTCGTGAAGACATGGATAGGCTTATGCTCGAAGTCCCAGAATTAGTCCAATGTATGCTCAAGGAAAATGTTCATTTTAAATGAAGAATAAGAAACCTATTTGTTAAAGACAGGTACTGCAGCTCACTGCTGGACCCTGCTTTTTGCCTGGCTGAAGGCAAAAGCCTCTTACAGTCTAAGTAAACAAAATGAAACAAATGAAGGATACATAATTACATATTTTTTAATACCCTTCCCCAAAAATGAAAGGACTGCTGATAAATCCTGCAGCCATGGCAAAAGTTTCAAACAATTCTGAAATATATGTAGGTCAGTTCCATTAAGAATCAAGTATCCTTGTTCAGGTTTTAGGAGAGTAACTGTTTAAATATCAGTGAGCTCCTCTGAATAGGCTAGAAATTAAGTTTCGCAGCAATGCAAGTTTATATGAGAAGGGAATTAGATTTGCTGTATTCCATCTCTTTGTGAACCGAACAGGAGGCACAAACCGACACTGAAAGTTTTGCCATGGACTGTCTCTACTTTCCAAACGACCGAGCGTTACCTCTCTGGCTTTTTGTGCTGCAAGTTCAGCTTGTCGCTGTCGCTCGAGTTCTTCGAGCAACTGCTTTTCCATGATGCGCTTAGCCTCCTCCACCCTGCGCAGCACCTCTCGCTCAATCTCATCCTTCCTTTTCTCCAACTCTTCTTCTACGCGTTTAGCTACAAGTTCTTCCACCCTTCGAGCAGTTTCTTCCTCTATGAGTTTCTCTTCAATTTCTTGTTGACGACTGCAAAAGGCAAACATGAGGATTACATTTTTAATCAATAACATTGGCACTGAAACAAACTCCTTCAACACACAGCATCAGCTATGCTACTGAATGTTTTACACATAGATTATATATTTAAAGAATATTTTACCCTACATTTAAAGACAGTGAATATTCAGGCAGTGTTCCTATAACAGGGAATCCATTCAGACCATTCCTTATTTAGTATCTTTCTATATAACAGACTAAATTGAGGACAATTTATCATACTATTTCTTGATCACAGCTGGGGGGGGGGGGGAAGAAAAAACCCAAACCAACAACTACAACACCATGCCCTCCTCCAAAAAAAAAATCCAAACCCCACCCAACTTTGACCATCATTCACCCTTCAGGACCCTTTATATGGTCTCAATTTTAAGCCATATATAGCAATAATATCCTGTAAAATCTTGCCTTAAAGCCACCACCTTAGAGGCATCAAACTATTTCCAGTATCTTAAAACAGAAGACAGAAGCAATAAAATTTGTGATTTCAAATTTGTGATTTTACCTAGAATTCCAAGTGTTATACCTGTAATCTAGTTATCCAATCATTTATCTTAACAAATTTCAATAACTTCAGATCTTAACTTTTTTTTTATTGCAGGACTCTGTTTCTACCATAATGATCAAAACCAAATTATATCAATATCAAGCACTATATAAATCCTTGCAAACTGCATCTTTCTATGCTCAGAACTTTGGAAATATTTTCAAATGTCTTGCCCTTATTTTAGTTGAGCAGCAGTATTATCACTCAGCCTGATCACTGTTTGAATTTTTCATTAGAAAGGATACAAAAATCAGGTAAATTTGCAGGTTAATTACCACACAAAGAAAAAACTCCAGGTAGTAATCTCAAGTGCAACATGGCAATTAGATATCCAAGGATGAACAGCAGTGAATACTCTGTATTTCATGTAGCACAATTCATCTGGAGTTATTATGGGCTTTGGGGAGAAGACTCTTGGTTTTAAACTAGATATTGAACTTCCATTTCAAATATTCCATGAAGCACAGAACAATCTTATGAAACTTTTCTTCTGTTCTAGCCTGCCAGCAACACAAATCCAAGATTTAGAAGAACAACTACTGTTGTAGTATCTTAATATCCTGTCATTTTCAGATGACTGCATTTTCTTATCTCATTTGGAAAATTTTTCCTAATCTATCTTACTTGAAAAACAACTAATTAAAAATAAGTTGCATAATTTACCAACTTTTAGATGACCCAGGGTACAACTTTCTAATATGCAATAGGAGATGTGAAGTATGGATTACTTATCGAGATAACCATGGGAAATAAAAGGTGAAAGGCTCCCAATTTCCCCTAGTCATGTGTCATCTTTTCAAAACTACTGAGCTATGTGGACCTACTACACTTATTGAACTAAGTGGATCTCCTTCAGCAGAAAGTTTTGGAATCCCCAACTCAATAATTCGGCCAGAGAACACCAATTTTAGTCTTACAATCCTCAAGAGATAGCAAATTTAGCTGGGGGCACATTAGACCAGCATTCATTTTTCCAAAATGGACTTGAAGTGATTTTTTTCAGGGAAAAAACCCGAAAGCAATGTAAGGCAAACAAAAAACCTAGAACAGTCTCAGCAAATTGCACCAGCCCCACTCAAATAAGTATGATTTTAAAAGGTTTCCCTTCCCTCTTATTTGGCAGTGAGTACTCTCACCATCCTGAACCAATACTGCTTAGTATGCATAAGAGGCTAGGGTTCCAGAAAAATAAATTGTCATGAAGTTCATATCCCCATGTTTCATTAAACTATCATAGTTTTACATTTAACATCAGGAAATCTAGGAAAAGTTAGCTAATTGAATAAAGAGTGCATAGTTACAAAAACACCACTGCATTCATATCTGAAATAGATTTTCAAATATCCTCAGCTATTGATGATGCACTCAAATCAAGCACTGTGCCTGCACCCGTTCCATTATTCTCACTCCAACCAACTCCAGTCAAATTTAATTAAATGAATCAAATGTATTTTTAGACTTATAGGCAATGATATTACAATGACTTAGACCTTATTAAGAAAATAAAATTATAAACACAGATATAAGTCTTAGTGATTTATTCTGTAGCACACCAACTATTTTTTTTTAAATCACATGAACTTACACTATTTTATCATTTTATCATCCTGGCCTATTGAGTTATGATTCCAGAGCAACAGATATGTCACTAATGTAAAAGACTATTTTTCGTATGATCCATTTTCTTCTCAAAGACCAATTGTATGAAATCTGCAGAAAAGCAACAACTTACATTTTATTAAACTTCTGAGGGGAGAAAAGTTATACCTGCAAGGCAAGGAATGAGCACTATAGGAAAGTGCTGAAGTTAGGCTGTGTACTGAGATTTGAACAAGACATGAGAAGAAGAAACTCAGTTCCAATGTATGAAATGTCCACTAATGGATTCAGTCAGAAAGGAAGTCCTTCTTTCCTTATCTAACATGAATCTGTACTAACATACCTAACACAATTTACAGATGGCTTACTGAAATACCATACTCTTCTACTCTAAGTTTTATTGTTTTTTTTTTTTTAATTTAAAGTGTGTTGCAGAAGTATCAAAATTCCATCCATACCCAATCTTTTCCAATACTGGTTCTTCCTCAAATGTCTACTATTCTGTAGCAAGTATTGCTGAAATATCAAATTCCTTCTATAGAGACTTCATAAGCTTTTTAAAATTTCAAAGGTAACTTACGTAGAAAATTTACTTACACATGAACTAAACCAGGCCCCAAGTACTAGAATAAACTACTCATTCTATTCTCAAATTTTTAAGCACATTCCAGTTCTTCTTTGTAGATATGCACACAATATTTTTTCTTAATTTAGGTACTGAATTCTAAACCACGAAACTAGGATCAGTATGTCATCAAATTGTGCCAGTTTTCACATGTTTGTGTTACTGTGGAAGTTTCTGATTGTCAAAACTCTTAAGTTAGCAAAGGTGATTATCTTCAAAGGAAAATGAAAGTGACAGCTTGGGCTCACCAAGCCCAACTAGTATTTCCTGAGAACGATATGGCTTAATCAAAGCTCCACCTGAGAATCAACAGCACCACTTGGCTTCATATGCACAAACAAGTGCTTTTTCTGGATAAGGCGGTCCAATGAGCAAAGGTAGTGCTCAAAAAATAGAACTGCCTGATTACAAACCATTCTTCTCTCTGCTGCATTCAAGTCTGGTTTATAACTTTATATGCTGCTAAACATATTAATGCATCCCCATCGTTTATTAAAATAGTATTTATATCTGCAGACTTAATAAATAACCACACTCCCCATAAACGTATCATAAACTGAAAAAAGGGCAAGGTTTCAAATGAAACAAGTCACCGGATGTCACTGTCCCATTTGGCAAGAAAGTAATCCCACAGCGTTAATACAGCAGCTGCAGAGTTTCTTGAAACCCTCACTCGAGCACCTCCAGATGCCTCCGCTCGGCGCGTAACCAGCTCCACGCCACGAAGGGGAGGGGCGGCCGTGCGGCAGTGCAGCACAAAGCCTCAGGGGCGCCGCGGCCTCCCCGCACAGGGAAGTTTAGGAGGAGCAGTGCAGCAGGGAGAGAGCAGCGCCGGCGGACGGGCAGCGGGCAGCGCCGGCCCGGGGAGGAGGCGTGCGGGGGGCTCGCACCCGAGTGGGCGGCTCCTAACGCACCGGAGGGAGCCGGGCTCCGAGAGAGGGGCGGATGGCGGGAAAACAGGCACTGCTCCGGCCGCAGCGAGGCCCAAAGGCCTGCAGCCAGCCGCAGGCGGCCCTAGCTCGCAGAGAGAGGCACCGAGCGCTTCCCTTCCTCCCCCATCCCTCACCATCCCCTCGTCCCCAGCGCAGGCCCGGGGCTCACATTTTCCGCTGCCGCTCGAACTCTGCTTTTTTCTCCTCCTCCTCCCGCTTCTGTTTCTCATCCAGGCTGCTGCGCTTGCTCACCGTGCGCCCGAAGATGTCGATACGGTCGGGGGGGGAGGAGGCGCGGTCGCGGTCCCGGTCCCGGTCGCGCCGGGAGGAAGGGGCCGTATTGGAGCGCGAGCGGGAGCGGGACTCCCGGCGCCGGTTCCGCTTGCTCTCCCGGGACTTGGAGCGCTTCCTTGCCCGCTCCTTTTCTCGGGATCGGGACCGCGATCGGCTCCGGTTCTTCTTGTTGTGCTTGGAGCTCTTGGTGTGCTTGGAGCGGGACGAGCTCCGGCTGCGGGACCGACCCATCCCGGCAGAGGAGAGAAGAGGCCGCGCCGGTCACCGCTCGACCACCCCCGCCCCCTTTGCTAGCGGCGCCTGGGACAGGTGCGAGGAGGCTCTGCGCGCATCAGCACCGCCCTGGCGGGCCCTTCGTCTTCTCCCTTTCCACCGCTTTGCGCTGCGAGGAAAAGGAACAGGCCCCGGGAGCGGGAGCGAGTCCGGACGCAGCCAAGATGGCGGTCCTGGCTGAGCAGTGACTCTCCTCTCCCGCCCCACAATGCACCGCGCCGTGCTCGAGCCCTTCGCTCCCCTCCCCGCCGCCTCCGGCGCCGCTCCGGAGGAGCACGAGAGCACTCGGCAATCTTCGGCAGCCAATGGCGAGCGCCGCTCGGAGCGGGCCCCTCGGCGGCCGTCGCGGGGAGAGCGTCGGCCGAAGGGTCGCCTCAGAGAGAGTTGCTGTGTTTCCTTTGAAAGTTCTCTCAAACATTGATTATCTTCTTTTTATTTTCTTTTGATAGGGGGAACAGGGGGAGTTATCACTGCAGGTGAAGGAAGTTGCGAAAAACACTTAGAACCCCCTCTAAACTGTGAAAATGAGTTTTTGAATTTTCTGTTGTACCACTGTGAAAATCTACCCTTAAAGGGAAATAATCGCCTGAGATTCGTAAATTATCATTAGTAGAAAGGAAAGACAAAAATCCGAGGGGTCGCAAACAACCAGAAAGTTTTATCACACACTTGACAAAGAAATTAATATGTTAGTCCCTGACCTACTATACAAGCACACGGCAGTGGGTTTTGGATAAAGGCGCAGGGTGAAAGGGAAGAGAAGAATTGAAGAGGGGAAAATGAATTAAAGAAAGAAAGATGGAAAAGAGGTCGTCAGTCCTGGTTCCAGCATCGACCCAGCTGAGGGGATGTCAGTCGAGCTTGTCCGTCTGGCCGATGAGATGCCCGGGGTGCCAGGGGTCTGTGTCCTGCTGGTTTCAGCGTGGCACAGGGAAGGGCTGTCACATTTAAATGTATTTACCTGTAAACATTATTGTCCCTTGTTAACTACAGGTGTGTAGGCATAGGGGAATATGAACTCAGTGGTATCCAGGTCAGGCAGAGAGTATGAACTCCGAGGTTCTATAGGCACCTGTGTAGGATGGTTTTATCCCAGTTCTGCCATGTAATTGTTAGTTGTTTCTGCGATGACAAAATTTGGAACTGGCGTTGTTCTTTATTTCAGTAAACTGGTGCAATCTATAGATAGTTAACCGCATTCTTTACTTTTAGTTCCTTGATATCTTTCACAACTTGTATGCCTTTTTTTTTTAATCGGTCTGCATTTTTTCTAAGTACTTTTACTAAGCTTGCAAAACATTCCTGTAGCCACTGGACGTAATCCAATCTCACTAAAAGGTCTTTTCTTCTAATCATTTGATTGCCTTGCCTTCTTTTTTCTCGAAGGAAGACTTTCTTATTTTGAAATTCAGTCTATCTAGTACCAAAAATGAATCAAATGGAAGCATCTTTCTGATGGGTCACTGTGCAAGTAACAGCAGAGTAATGGACACGGTGAAACCTGCACGTCAGGAATTGCAGTGCCACAGGCCCTGGGCACTCTTGTTTGTCCCTAGCCCGGGGGAAGCTTATGCAACAGGTAACTAAGGAAGTTGATAATCAGACCTTTTAGCCCCTGACCGGGTGGGTGAGTTTCTAGCTGGCACCTTTCCTGCAGCAACTTGTCTGCAAGTGTGTACTGCAGCTTTTAAATTCACACGGTGCATCAGGTTCTGGAGGAAAAATGGATCATAGTTTTTTTTAGTACTACATGTCATAGTGGATGTACTAAACTTGACCTGAAATGTTGCAGGGAGGAAGGGCCAGAATTAATTATTGCATAGTCACTTATAACTATAAATGAGTTTAAAAAATATTTCTCATAAACTGAGTTTTGTCCTTGGTAAGTCACTATAATCTGGACCTGTATTTATTGTTATTTTATTCCTCTTTAGTCATATTGACTCATCAGAACTATAAAATGTAATATGCAATATTTTGTGAGAACAATTAATTATGATCTATTGTGTAGAATTAAGGAATTATATAGATTGATGCAATAATTTTCCCCAATCCATTATTCCGTTGTTCCATCTCATTTTTTTTAAGTTTCCAAATTAATAAGAACACAAGATTTTTACTACCTGTAATAGTTTATGGTCATTAGTCTATTTACTTTGTTCTTTATGAGGACTAAATTCTAATACTTCTGGAAAAAGCTGCTTGTCTTCTTAAAAATACGTTCCTAATATTCCTAATAGAAGAAAAATTAGTAGAACATTTCTATCTATGAGTCCTTTTTTCTTTAGTTTGGTAGTTGTTTGATTGCTGCTTTGTTTTATTTAAATTATATCACCTTATTGTTCCTAGCCTAATAGTAGTAAAATATTAATATTAGTAAAATATTAATATTTAGGTGCTTTTTATCTGGATATAATTACAATTGATAAGGAATTACAGTACCAAAAGGAACTTTTTAGTAAATACTTAATTTAAAACCTTTGTTTAATTACATAGTTTAATTTCTTGTTTTCGATTAATTAAAAAAGATGGTAATTTCCCTTGTCAGTTTCCATTCAAAATTTTCAATATTTGATTAAAGTAATGCAATTTCTTTTTATTAAATAATATTAGAATTTTGAAGTTTTTAATCCCATGTAAGTACATGTTTTATTCCCAGTTCGCAAGACCTACTGAATTTCCATGCACTCTTGTGTTTTTGCATTTTTTTTTCATTTTAATCTATCTCAGTATATTAAAATGCATAATTTGCTTCTTAAAACGGTTGCCTTGGAGTTGGAAAATACCTTATTTGACAGCCAAATGGTGGCATAATTAAAGCACCTCACCCTTCTTTACCTTGGCTACTGTCATCACATGAAATCTCTCAACCCACAGGCATTTGGGGGTAGCTCCATGGTGATACTGTGTTCTCATAATCTCCAAATTGTACCTGCTCCTGCTTGCACCACCACTTCTGTCATTAGCTGGGTCAAGAGGGATCTTGGGAGATTAAAGGTGGATTATTTTGAGTTGTGCTAGTGTGGCACAGCTGGATGTGATATCTTTGCAATAGGTCTAAAATAGAAGAACTCTGGAGGGCAAGCAGGGGAAGAAAGCAAGAGTATAATAGGATAAGGTGTTTGGTATGTAATTTGCTGTCATCTTGTATAGTCTGCCTCACAATAGTAAGGGGGCAGAAGTAGCCCAGAAGAGCTAAGGAATAAAAGGTGGTTTAAATGTGTATTGGTTCTTTCAAAGTAGCTATTTCAAGCCAGAATTTATTACAAGGCCAGAAACTATGAATACAGGTTTTGGGGGTTTAATTTTTATTTTTTATTCTAAGGGAGTCAGCACTGGGATTCGTGTCATGTAGATCACAGAAGCTGCAAAGGAGTAGAAGTTGTATCACTTAGTCACTTTATAATGATTTTTTATGCCTAACGCTGGAGTTGCTTGTTGTGCTTATGCATTTTCTGTCAGGTGCTTTGTTTCTCTTTGAGCAGCTCTGTGGAGTTCTGAGCTGCTAAGCTGCAGAGGTGGGGAGATGCAGCACCCGGGAGACTGGCAGAACAGCTGTGAGGAAGGCATGGCAGGAGCATGGAACAGTTGGCGGAAAGAGAAATATTCTTTCTAAAACTTGAGAGAACAAGTCACCAAAACTCTGCTTCAAAGGACTGTGAAAAAGGGGAAAATCACTTTACCAGAAAGAATGTAGAGGAAATGCTGGAAAATGAGAAATTAAATAAATGGAAAGAGTTTTCACATGGTACCTATAAAGGAAAGTTGAGTAGATTGTATACATAAGTATAGTTATTAGCTAAAATAACTATTTTCCTCTTTTCCATATGTTCAGATGATAATCATGTCCTTGGAAATGAGCAATACTGTACAGAATGCTGTTGAAAGTGTTTTGTAATTTGAATATGCAAAAAGGCACAGCTTGAGTAATCAGGACTAGTGTGTGTATATACGAGATTCAAATTAATTTAAAACAATATCGGATTTCTTTCCCGTGTGGATTTAGTTTTAGAAAATAAATAAAATTGCCAAATTTAGATCAATGTGGGAATTTAAAAATTATTTATCAATTTGGGAATTTTAAAATTACGTTAATTATCAATGTCAGAGAGCATTTTATTTTTTTTGCTTTATGTAAGCCCACTAACCACTTTTTTTAACATTTGGACTGCTTTTATTCTGTCTACATGAAAGAAGGGAAAGGAATGTTCATTTGCATGCTTTGTTTGCAGTGCCTGGTCTCTTTATGTCCTAAACAAAAGCTCTTGAATGCTATTAGAAGTGGTGAACATAAGTTCTGATCACAACCTGAGACACTGATCTGCAAACCACAGTAATGCACCGTTTTCTCAGTATTTTTTTTCAATATAATTGATACCATGTGAAGTATGCACATTTAAGGTCACATATAATTATTTATATATGGACCTATGACTTGGTCCAACAAAGTTTGGCAATAAAAGAAGTTCAACCAACCTTCCTGAGCAGCTGCACAATCATAGAGCTACTTTAACTCTGTAGGCATGCTCTTTTTTTTATCTGAAGGATTTAATAGCAATTATAGGTCTGGTATGTGTGACTAGGGATTTAAGCCAATCAGCAATGAGTTGAGGTGTCATCTAAGCCTCATGAGGGACTGATCCAATGTGAATACTGGAATAATGCCTTTAAAAAAAACCCAAAACCCACGAACATAACAAACCAGAGTAGCAATGAACACTGTTATTCTAAACCAGGTTGCTGATGATTCAGTGGTTAACATAGTGGTTAGACTTGTTGGACAAGCAGGGAAATGGGATTCAGGTGTGTCCTCATTCATATCAATGTCTCTTCCTTCCCATGACCGTATGTTAATCACCAGGCCAATGTCTAGGCTGGAGGAAGGTGAGAAGGGAGCTGGGGGCAAAGTTCCCCTCTGTGTCCTCACAGACTTCACAAAACAGAAAATTAATGTTCAGAGGCAGGAGGCAACATGTTGTAACCTAATGTCAGTGGCACTCTGGAAGTGGGGGAGCAAGTTGCTCTGGATTGAAGTCTATTCAACAGACTAGTTTTAAATTTTGTTCCATAATCATGAGAAAAGAGGGCTAACCCTGAGAGCAGGATCACAAAACTTGGCAGGTGGTGGGACTGCTTGGGTGTTGTATAACATTTCCCCTCCCACGGCAGCTGCGTTTCAAAAGGACTGAGCGTGTTCTGTTCTTCAAAGGCTACCATAAGCACTGCCCTAGGGAGAGGACTCCCATTTTTTGGCTCCTGAACAGATGAAGATGCCACCTTTGTGGTGCTGACTCAGACACTTCGGCTTTGACACGGCGACAGCCACGCCTCCTTGTACAGCACTTCCTCTTGGCTTTGTGTCTCCGAGTTAGCATGTGTATTTGATGAGTTCCTAAATTATGTTTAATTCTGAAAAAAGTATTTGGATTAAATACTGGCTGTGGAAATTTTATATCCAGAATGTTTTGCATATTTTATCTGCAACTATGATTTTTTCCTGAGTTTTTTTCCTCCTTATTTATTCAAACACACTAATATCTCTAGTAATGCCACTTCTTTGTATGAAAATGACTGGTAGTGATTACTTTTTTTTTTTTCCTCTAAGTAGTCAAGAAGCAACTTGTTTATGATAAAAATAGGGTTGCAGGTTTGGGAAAAGCATCCTACCTACACTTCAAAACTAAATCAGTGTTACCACAATTAATGGGAATTGACCCTGAAGCATTTTTTAATGTTTATGGCTATTCTGTTAAATTTTTATGAGAAAAAGGTCAGATGAAACCTTTTTTTTTCTTTTACTCACCATGCAAAAAATTGATGAACTTTAAAACTTGCACATATTAGAGTGGGCAGAAAATAACAGTTATGTTTAGTTAAAAAATGTAAGACATGAGCAAGCCAGTCTAGCAGGAAGTCTTCTGAGTGCCAGTTTCTGCCTCCCGTATTCACGAAAGTAGTGCTTTGTTTTGCAAGTTGTTTTGTTAATTAATTTCCCTGACTTGTTAGGTTAAAGGTTGAAGGAATAAAGTTTTGGGACATTATGCAATTTCATTGTACAGTTTTGTTTTAACAGAAGTTTTACTTTTGAAACTTTTTGAGAAAAATCTCACTAGAATGCAAAATCTGAGACCTTGTACTTGTAGAAGTCTTTCTTAAAGTATCTGAAAAATACTAAGGAGGAAATAGAAATTTTGAAGTCTATTCTTCTGGGAGTTTTCATCTGTGTGTCTCTTCACTCTTTTTGGAAGACCAAAATACTGTGGCATGTGTTATTTTCCTCTAGTATTCTTCCTTATGTTTAATTTCTAAATTCTATCAATAGTAGTTGTTTGCAGATTATTGGATAATTTTTAAACTGCAATGATAGCAATTCTGCAGGTCAAACTGAATAGTATTTTCATGAGTGATATGGCTGACTTGTCCCCAGTGATAATCTGCCACAGAGCTGTAACCATAACCGTGACCTCAACAGTCCTGGAACAGGGCTGTCTTGATGATTTGCAGAGCTCTGGACACTGGGCACCCTCAGCATGTGTAGCATCCAACCCACTGCTTACACAGCGTGCTGCCGCACTGCACACAGCTACACACTCTGTAGTGTCTCTGCACAGTCTCTTTCCTCAGCTGTCAGCCCAGCTGGGCACTGATTTCACAACAGGTTTGGCTCATTTGGGTCTAAGATGGCAGTGTTAGAATAAAACCAGCTTCTAAATGCATGGAGTATCTACTCCCTAGATGTACTATTCCAGAGATATACCTGGCATCAATGTCTAAGTGGTTTCTGGTCATTGACAGTGTTTTGTGTTGACATACAAGGTTGGTAAAGTTGTTTTCACATTTCTATCACAGATGCTAATTGTGGCTTTAAGAAGTCTCAGGATATAATCTTGGTAATGTGGGAAACAAAGTAAATGTGGAATGGAAAGCACCGTTCTTTATCTCTTACCTGCATTATTACCAACTTTTGAATGGATGAAACATATGCTTCTATTGTTTAAATCATTGCAATGTGTAGTGTGGCGGTATATTTGCATTTGGACACGTGTTTTGCTTTGTGTCCTGTTTATGGAGATGAAGAAACAGCTAAGAGAAGAAGAAAAAGTTGGCCATACAATGTTAAAACATTTGAAGAAACACTGTGTTAAACACCACTTTTTAAAGGCAGGTACTGCTGGTTGTAAGAGTGGCAGAACATGGTTGTATAGATGAAACAGTGAAAAAATACAATAACATTTCAGCTGGAATAAAATCTTGGTTTTGCTGTTGAAGCAAATCTCTCACACATCAATTTAATTTCATTTGGAGTGATCTCAAACTGGGTGAAATGGATTATTTTTGGATAGGACTAAATTTAAAATAAAACTTGAAACATGGTATGTTCTGTTTGAACAGAAACACTTTTTTTTTTTTTTCTGTGAGGATGACTCAGCACAGGTTGTCACGGAAGGTTTTAGAGTATTCATACTTGGAGATATTCTGGGCATGGTGCTGGGCAACCTGCTCTAGGTGGCCCTGCTTGAACAGGGCAGATTGGACAAGCTGACCTCCAAAGGTTCCTTTCAGGCACTGTTTTTGTGATATCTGGTAATGTGTTCTAGAACTCTCTCTGCTATTTGGGCTGCAGTCTGCAGGACTAGTCTAGAGCTAGTGGAAAATAAAGCTCTTGCCAAAAGCAGGTCACATGGGCATCCAGTTTTCAGCAGCCACTGTCTTAGTTCACAGACTTTTTATTGCAAAGTGCTATTTGCCAATGTGGTAACATCACGTAGAGCTGAGTTAGCAAGTCCTTTGGTGTTGGTTTCTTTGCTGCGGAGCACATAGGGCAAAAAGGCCAAAAGTTGATACAATTACTTTTTATATTGGATGTACAGATGTAGCCCCTTAAGACATTTTTTTGCAGGCTACAAGACTGTGGTACTTGGCTGCCAGCACCTGATAGATAGGCACCAGGCCAGTCTAAATGTGTATAGCCTTGGAATATCTAGTTAATCTGAGTGTATAGATTTTCCTGCTAGTTGCTTGATGACTTAGCACATCCTAGACTCTCTTCATTTAGCTCCATGTTGGATAATTATGTATTCTTTATGGCTTGCCAAAGGTAAGTAGAAGGAGTGAGTAGAGGAAGATAATACTGAGGCTGAATGGCACAGAAGTCATGGGAAGAGATGAAAGTATTGCACTAGATGGTGGGGGAGGATGTATGCAGCCTAGGGTTGGTATGATGAAGGTTCATCTGCACACTTGGTTCTGGAGCTCCTGCTGTGTATATTAGGCAATGAAATAATGCACCGACATGCTCTGACTGCTCAAAACAGGACTTCCAGGGCAAAATGCCATCCATGCTTACTCACCCTGCTGGATAGCATTGTCTGCAATTTTTCTCAGGCTATTTCTACAGGTATTCAGTCTTGGTGGTGCAGAGAGACCTGGAATTCTCTAAGAAGCTGTACTTCAGGAAAAGGTGACTTTGCTGCATCTGTATAAAAGTGCTTCTGCAAAGAGAAAATGTGAACAAAAGTCTGGAGCTTCCCTCAGGCTTGGAGCCAAGAGCAGGCTTGCAGCTGATTGTGAGACATCTGTCATCAGCAGGAGCTGCCAGTAGTGGAGCTGGGGGCTACAAATGAGAATGACAGAAGTACATGATGACCTAGTGAAAGAAAAGGGTTTTCTAGGACAAAAGGTAGTCGTTCATGATAAGGAGGCAAAATCAACCACGCAGAAGATGATCAAGTGTGTGGTGGGGGGTGGAGGGGGTAACCAAAGCAGACAAAACCACACCAAGATATAGGCTGTGAGTGAGCAATATTGGGGACAATAGTAAAATGCATGCATTGGTGAGACAAGAAAGAGCGTGGTGGGAGAACAAATAGGAAATTAAGAACAAAAGAGAGAAGAAATGAAGGATGCAAAATCCCTGAAAGCACTCACTGCATTGAGGGAAGAAAACAAACCCACAAAAATATATATATACTACATAAATATATGTACCCAAATTTTCTTTATGGTCTCTTGCTAATATTGTCAGAATGAATGTTAAACAGTTCAAATGGAATGGTGCCTGAGATGAATTCTCTTCAGCGGTACATCTCCTAGGCAAATGTGTGAGAACTGCTGATCTGTTCATCTTGTTCAGATCACATGAATGTGAACACATTAGAGACTTGACTTGGTGTTCCTCTCTACAAATATAGAGGGGGAAAAAAAAATAAAGACAGAGCCTTGCCTGGGAAGAAAGGGAGGGATCCCATTATAACTGAGAGTCATACGACATCCCTTCTGGAGATGTGTTGAAATTTCCCATGGGAGGAAGAAGAATAAACAAAGGTCGGTATTACTAATAAAAGAAAAATAGTTGGCAACCGAGGAAGCAATAATTATTTGATCACAGTGTTCTACAATGCTAGCAACAAAAACAATACCAGTTAAAAGCAACAGGCCAAGTGCACCTTACTTGCAATCAGCCCTACCTGTTGTTATACCAGGGTCGTTTGCCTGTTTGCCTTACTGTTCTGAGAGCAGTCCTCTGCCAGGAGAATAAATATATCCTGACTTTTCACCTTTGCTGCTTTACTCTTCTTATGACCACAGTGTTCCCGAGGGTTTATTGTGTTTGACTTCTCATAGCTATTGTGCAGCAAGCAAGGAGTAGTTATTATCTCTGCTTCACAAATGAGCGACAGAGCCTGCAGGAGAGCAGTGCTTGCAGCTGCACAGCTCGTGGCAGGCAAGGGCCTTTGCAAATCACAGGCCAGTAGCTTTCTTTCTGCTCACTTTCTGAGGTGACAGAATCAGTAGTAGAATATTAGTACTGGGAGGGCAAGCAAAATGGTTTTTCTTGAGCAGTCAAGTTTACCTACCAGAAACTAAGTGAACAAAGCATGCTATTGAAAATGAAAAATTTAAAAAAATCCTCAAATCATCGCTTCAGCAATTTCAATAGGAGATCCATATAGCCTTGAAAAATACATTAACAATGAAATGTCTGTTTGCATAGCAGCAAGACTGTTTAAAAGGAATGCAATTTCGTTTTAAGTTAAAGCTGGCAAAGCCTGTTAAAGCTGAATCGTAACAGCCATTGTTATTTGTTAACAGATAGGTGTATGATGAGCTTGACAAAAGGAGGCTGTGCAGTGCTCTGGTCATGTTCCCAGCCTGCCTGACAACGTGGCTACAGCCCTTACTCTGCCTTTCCTCAGAGGTAACCTCAGTGAATGGCACCATCTAGTTTAGCTCTGTCACGCTGCAAGCAGTTGTTCTGCATTCTCAGCGATCTTATCTTTACTAGCAGTGATTTGTGGGAAGGTTTGTTCCTCGATCACCAGGGCTTACATAAAAATAACGTGCTATGGCAAGTATCCCTTTCTCAAACCTCAGTGCAATGCTGGAAGTGACTGAGAGGCACTGCTCCAGGAGTCCAGGCTCATGCTGCTGGGAAGGGTTAGATTGTGGAACATATACTGAGTCCTCTGGGCTGGAGAATGGATGGGTTGGATGTTCCCAACTCACCAATTACTGCGCTTCTATGGGGACTGTAGCACACTGCTTCTCATCTGCAGGAAAACAAAGCCCTGTGGCTAGGTCTTCTTTCTTTCCTGATTGGTTTTTTGTTCTTTGTTTCAGTGATGTCCATTTCTTATGTTACCACATTAGGGTATCTACCAGAACTTCAGGGCTGTCTTTACTTTTTTTTTTTCTGAATCTTAGAGTTTCAATTCTTTTTTGTATCTGTGTTTGGTATCTCTGTTCCCCAAAGGGTTCAGTCTCTTAGGACTGCTATTTCCTGTTAGTTATTTCAGAGAACAGAAAAGAAAAAAAATTACTTGGAATTGTTAAGCTTTTTTATTATAAAAACATTATAAATGGAATAGTTTTTAATTTTAATAGTTTTTTTTACTATTTTAAGCATAGTCATTTTTTAGAACTTGCTGCAAAGGAGTGAAATATACAGTGCAATTTTCTGTTTCTAGTCATGTATATATATATTTTTTGTTATTATTATTTTTTTTAAGTAGGCTGAAGCTTTATGTTAAATACATTTTTGTTATCAAAAGAAAGCTGGACCTGAAACTACCACGATAGCTGAAGACTAATAGTTGTTGTGTGATCATTGTGCTGGGACCTTTGTAAATGTCTGTGTGTGTGTGGTGTTCATTTATGAAAGGAATTTATACTCTAAGTGAAAGTAACTGTTTTTACTTCTGACATAACTCTGCAAAGTTAGATATTTTTTCAAAGAGGTCGTACATTTATCTTTCATTAGACATTTGTGTGCAGCTATTTAAAAATGTCAAACTCCTGAATTAATATGAAAGCAATCAGTTCAAATATCCTATTTTGAAGAGTGATATGAAAAACAGCATGTAGAAGTGAGAATTCCTGAAATAGTTTATTTACCTTTTCAGTAACAGCATTGCTTGTAAGAAAAAAAACCTGACGCATTTTAGTTTCCTCATTTGTTTTTAACGATGCATCTCAATCTCCTTGCAATTCTTTGAGATATTTGAAAGGAAAATGCAAGAAAAGATTTCAAATATTTTATAATAGTCCTCTATGTAGTTTATTTTCCTTCGTCTAAAGAGTGCTTCTTACCTGTTTCAAAAGGGGATAAAGAGTTTTCTGTATAGCTAGATACTTTGGTTAACACTCTTGAATTGGAAAAACCATTCCAAGGGCTCCGGGCAGACCGAGGGAGGCTGGCAGAAGGATTTGCGCTGATGCCCGTGGCTATCGGGCAGTGAGTGGGCTGACTGCGCGCGTTGCCGATGGCGCGCTCGTACCCGCAGTGCGCGCTCCCGCTGCCAGTAGAGGGCACCCGAGGGCGCGCCCCCGCTCCGGGCTCCGGCGTGCGCCGGGGGCGGCGATTCCTGCCAGGGCTGAAACCCCTTCCCTGCTCCCCTGTGAAAACTGAACCGGGCCTGGGCAGCTTGCGCTTTTCACAGCTGTCGCCCTCTCAACTCTACATTACTTTTTTTTTCTACTGAGGATCACCAGTTTCTTTCCAGTTCTCAACACTTGCTTGTGATTTTTTTTTTTCTCCTCAAAGCATAGAATATATTAAATGAATTAATCCATTAGAATACTGCAATGGGAAGAATTGGAATGGTACAATTAGAGGAACACGGCTTCCCATTTTGAACAAAAGCAGTGTTGACAAAAATCTACATGAGCGGGTCAACCTTTGTTGAACAATATTTCCATTTCCCATTTCATAGGCACTACAGGGCAGTCCCTTGCCTTTGATGGAAATAAACACGGTGTTTGTCAGTCCCAGTGGAAGCAGAATTCTTGAATGAGTCTAAAGTTCCTTTTTTATAGGAAGGCAAGTAAGAACAATCCTTGGTGACTAGTCTGACACCTATTATTACTGGTTTATCAAAACCTCCACCCATTCTATGTGGATAATGGACTCACTCAATTCTTAACATAATTATTAGTCTAGACTGGAGAACATGTCAGGTTAATAGTTCCACAGAGAAGGGTTTTCCCCTTTAAAAGCAGGTGGGAGCTTGAATCACGGGGCTAAATCTGGAACATGCTCCTGAAGTCTGTGATTTGGTCCCGTTGGCAAAGATTATTATACTGGGAACTGCTCCCAGAAAAGGCAAAAACATGAATCACAAATAAGCTGTTTGATTTCCTGTTGAAAGGATCTAGTGAGAAAGACTCGAGCAGCATAGGCTAAAGGATTTTACATTAGTGATGAGTTTCATTTCATGTTTGGCCTTGGTCTACTGCTGAACAGAAATTACTGTGCCCAGATATCTGATTAATTTCTGCAAGTGTCAGATACAGTGTCTTTTGCTGAACTGTAATAGAAACCATGCTTGATTTGATTAGATTGCTATTTCCCCAGCTTTTATGGGATAGATAATCTGAAACAAATTCCTTCAATTTGCCCTGAAAAGAGAATATTAACTTTACAATTATATTTTGGCTTTGGTGACCTCTTCATAGGATGGTGTCTTGAACAAACAAACAAAAAAACCCAAAACAAAACAAAAAAAAAGGAAAAAAAGGTGTAATTCATGTTTTTTGTAGCACTTCTTATAATACATCTTCATGGATGTCTTACAGTAATTCCTCCTTCCAGACTATTCTGGGAAGTCAGGAAACTCGCAAGATAGGAATTTCTGTGCTTATATCTGTACTGATCTGAAAAGCTGGGAAAGGTGGTTTTGCATTTTTGCTTATGGAAGCAGAGTTTTATCAAAGAAAGCTTCAGATTTTTACAGAGTGTCTGAGAGCATTTATATGTCTAGCTAGCATGGGTGAAATAAATAGTTGGTCAGCATTTCCATTATGAACCTTCATTTTCAATATTTTGTAGTAGCAGGAATCACTATTTATTTTTTTTAAAGTGGAAACCTGGCATGTAACTTCTCAGTCCAATTATTTTTGTGAGACAAATCAATTTGTCCATTATTAAGTTCTATAGGAGATCATAAATGCTTTTATGGCTTCAGGTGCCTTAATGTATTCCTGTAGCAGGGCAGGAATTAGTTAAAAAGGAGTTTTTCATTAAAAGCAAAATTTTCAATATATGTTATATATTTCAATATATGTTCTTTGTACCATAAACCTCCTCTGCAATACCTGCAGAGCATTAATGCTAGAGCAGAACCACCAGCAAGTTTACAATTCACAGCAATAAGTACTTTTCCCTTCATTGTCCACACAATATAATCCACAATTCTCTGAAAAGCATATTAGCTTCCTTGATGAAGAAATAACTTCATCACTAGTTTAAATTAGTTTTTAATTTGCAGAAACAAAGTGTATTTGTAACATCAAGTAAGTCTGTAGATGCAAGTGAATATTTAAAATTGGCACTTTTTCCCTGATCAGAGTGTTTTCTTTGCTCATCCAATTTCTGTGCTTCATTTTACTAATGCGTGATAATGGTAACAACAATGACAATAAAAATAATAATAGATCTTAATGAAAATACAATGTCTCACTTCACATAAACTTTGGAAAGCAAGTGTATTCAGTGAACAAATGAAGTCTGATACTCTGTTTTATATCATATGTGTTTTAAATGAACCTGAATCCTTGTGAAATTGGGGAGCTTCAACAAAGGATGGGTCTGAAAAAGGCATGTAAGATGGTTTGCTGCGTGCCTGTCTTTTTAGCTGATATTAATAAGCTCTGCAGGTACAAATTCCTATGGGAGCAGCATTTTGTATGCCCCTACTGAGCAGATTCTTGGAGAAACCAAAGTGTACCAGCGATCCCTGGTAATCCTGCTGTGGTCCAATGTCAGGAACACACAGTAAGTTTAATGATGACTCCAGCATTACTTCTTCAGATGCATTTGCCTGTTCCAAACACATTATTACTATTAGATTCATCATCATTATGAAGAGTTCAAAATCAGGCCTCAGACTGAGTAATCCTGACAGTTCCGGGGAAGATGTTGCAGATGAATATCTGTGTTATTCCATGGCTGAAGGCATCAATGTTTCCTCTTATGTTCCTCCAACCATCCTTTTTGTTCTTGTGTATGTAATTAGTTTAAGCTACCATAGTAGAAAATGAAGCCAACTATTTTGGGTTTGGGAAAGGCAGAGGCTGTGTTCACTAATTCAGACCCAAAGAATATATTTTCTGTAACAGCAGAAGGAGAATCTACTTGTCCTATTTGTCCTTGGTCTTCTATAAAGGTTAGTAAAATTTTCCTTTAAGTGAAATGTTTGGATTTGTAATGCATTGTCTCAGTAGCATCATTCTAATAGCATTTAAGCCCTAAATGAGGACGTTTGAGCAGAACCTCTTGTGGGTCAGTGCTAACCTGAATTCCTAACTGCATTCCTGAACCCTCTCTTGGCCATCACAGCCTTTCTGCAAGTGAAAGAGGGAGAGAATCTTCACTGTGATTGACATCAAGAAGGGATCATCTCCCTGGGGCACTGGCTGTGGCTGGCTCACTGTCATCCTTCCCTGCTGGACTAAAAACATGTATAATAATAGAGCTCTGTGAGGGGTGAGACTTTCTGGCTGTGTTACTTGTGTCAAGCCACAGGGATTTAAGATCTTCTTGGGTAACCTTACAGCAGTTATCTCTGAACCGGCAAACCCTAGTGGGAAAGAATTGTTCCAGTGAAATGACTCCCTCGTTTGTGGAAACAAAAGTTAGGATAATACAATGTGACTGAGATATTAAATATTTTCTGCACCGATCTCCTTTAAAAACAATCATAACATAAAGCATGTAACTTTTTAAAAAGCCTGTATTAAAGTCATGCTGATTTCTTGTGATATGATGTAAAAAGAAGAACATATGATACATCAGAGAACGGGCAAGTTCATAACACAGAACTTGGCTCTTGGCAGTCATCTCAGTTTAGGGAATTTGTTGTTTCTGAGGCTGACATATCAGAGATGTTTATTGCCATATGATAACCTGCACAAGAAATTAAACCTTTCTGTGGTTTTGTTGTTGTAGCTACCCTTGGACCACTGGTGGTGAAAAGATGGTGTAGCATTTTTCCTGAAATCATTTTGGTTTTATAGTAAGAGCAAATTATATTGATTTCATAACCCTGATTTAGTGTCAAACATTTATTAACTGGATTTTTTTTTATTGGGATATATTGTAATGCTTGTATCCTACGAGAGTAATACATTATAACAGAACTAAAAATGTCCCTTAGAATTCAAATATTTCTGAATTTTGATGTCTTTTTTTAATATTAGTTAATCGATGCATAGCTTAGTTTAGAACTTGGAGTGAAAGAATTCTCATCTAACTTTAGGGGTCAACCAAGTCCCCCTAAATAGCTAATGAGAAGTGAATGAGACCTGCTCAACTCCTATTTTAGCAAATGTGTGGCAGTGTAAGTGGGAACCCTTATCCCTGGCAGATGCCTGTCTTTCTTTTGCCTGCAAGGGCTACTGTGGGCAACTGGTGTCTACACAGCTGCCTTGTGCAGGATCTTCAGCTGATGTTTGAATCCCTTTCCAAATGACCTTATTCCCAGAATCTGGGAATAAATTTAAAAAGTGAAGATTAAAAAAACAAAAAAAAGAAATATTGCCTCTGGGTTTTTGTGTAAATTGTTTAGGTTATTTGATTTTTTTTTTGTTTTTTTCTTTTGTTTGTTTGTTTGTTTGTTTTCCTCTGATTGCATGGAGTTTAGTTTTTAAATGTTTCTTTAAAGTTTCATGGGATATAAACTTTTAAAAATTAAACTTGATGGCTGCAGTATCATCGCAAACCTTGGGACTACACTTTCAAGAGAAAGATATTAAATACTCCATGAACCAAGAGGAAATTGTGAAGACTGCCCATACTGGTAGGCAGAAACAGCTTTTTGATTGATCATGTAACTGTGATTATTTTTTTCCTCGCTGGATCATTCTTACTGATACTGCTGGTGTTCTCATTGCTGGTAGTAACACATCATTGCAGACCTTATTAAGTTTTGGAATATGGACTTCTTTTTTTTTTTTTTTTTTTTTGTGGCTGACTATGCAAGAAAAGATCTCTTGTGGAAACAGAAATGGACTTTATATGATAAGATTATTATTTGTTTAATGGTTGATTTGGGTTTTTTTTTTTCTTGATTAAGCCTTGTGTTAAGCCTGGAAACTCTTTGTTTTGCAATCTTGAAAAGCTTAGTAGAGCTATAATGTTACAAATTAAGTTTATTTAAAGCTCTTGTCAGAATTGCTGTATAAAAATGTTGTCCATACATAACAGAATCTAAAGGGAATTAGGCAATAAATAAGTGCATTTAATACATTTGCAATGTAGTATTCAAAACAGTTAAAGCAACTGATATGCAGCCTGAAGGCCTGGCTGAAAAAATTACTGAGGGTGTTTGTTTTTGGACTTCAAAAGTATTATGAGGAGATATTCAGTACTACTGCTGAGAATTTATTTCATAGTTGCTGAACTATATTTTACAGAATTAATTTGTAATTTATGACATTATTTTAAGTGCATGTCTTAGAAAAGCTAATTCTTTAAAAACAAAACAAAACAAAAAAGCAGCAAAATTCTCACTTGGTGTTGTCACTGGAGCTGAAGGTCTAGTCTAGGTTAACTTCTGTGTAGGAAACAACCTGCAGGGCACAGAGCTTTATCTCACCTCCTTACCATAATGGCTTTCCCCCATTCCCTCTATTCTTGTGGAAAGCTGTGGCACAAGTTATCTGTGCCACAGAAAACTGTTGTCAGTTTTCTCTCAGTTATGATGGGAGCTGGTAGAGGAAATGTTTAGTGTTCCTATTCCGGATCGATGCAACTTCAGGCAACGTTGAATTTGTCATTGATTTCTTCGGTGGATACTGGAGTAACAGCCCTCCAGGGTGGGAATACGTGTGGCATGACTTCACTTGAGGGAACCATGAGAGTTCAAGTAGATATGGGACTGCTTGAGGAATTTTCCTCAAAATTATGTATCTCCAGAGGCAAATCTTTGTAAGAAAATTTTCATGCAGGACCTAATAAATTTTGTCCTGCAGAAATTACAAGGGAAAAGGGCAATCTGAGTACAAATGTTATATATCTCTGCCATTTTTTTCTCAATTTTTTTTTCACCAATGACCTTAGTACTTGATGTCTTGAACTATGAAAAGAGAGTTGTCAAGTGAAATAAAGTCAAGTAACATCACGTGCTGTAAAAAACAAAACAAAACAAAACAAACCCTGGGCCAAATGGCTATTCTTTGTATAGTTTCCTTAGTCAGAAAAATGGCTTTTGACAATAAATTGGGAAGGAATAGAAGATCCGAAGCACCTTTTGATATCCTTTTTTACAGTTTTTTATGTAAAGTGTGAAGAACTCATTTGGTAGTGGTCATGCTACACTAATTTTTATTTTTTTCTGAAGAAGTCACGATTGCTGGGGTTTTTTTGTGTATCATGGCTGTGGTTGTCTTTCGTGCTCTGCTAAATTTTAAATCTTTATTCCCTTTTGCCACTGTATGTAGATCATGAAGTTAATGACTTAATATGCTTTCATATCCTCTTTTTGCCAAACTCAGAAACAAAATAAAAGTAACGATTTTTATCCTGTAATATTTCATTTTCTAGAATGTAGAAGTTGCATTTTCAGAATTTTGCAGAGGATTTCTCTACTTCCAAGGTTGAAATTTGCTGTTTCCCTGAATGAAAATGAACTTGTTTGCAGAAAATAAAAAAAGGAAGTGTTAAATATAAACACACACACACAATTTCCACTCAATAATTAAGGCATGATTGTGTGGGCTTCTTTACATGCTAATGGATTAAATTAAGAATTTAGTGGTGATATATAAAAATTTCTTTCCATTAGGTGTTTGTACAGTCTTTACAGCACTGTAAACAAGTGAAAGGAAGTTTAAAAAAAACCACTCTTAAAATAATGATAGCCTGCTTTCGTAGGGTGTAATTCTACTCAAAGATTTTTAAAAATAAAATTTGCAGTTGCAAGGAGTGAACATCACAGCTGAGAAGCTATATAAATACAGTTTCAACCCACTTTTTCTCTCCTATTGAGTGGAAGTAAAGAAATTGTTCTGGGAAAACCCTTTCCTTAGGAGAAAGCAGCAGAATAAGGAGCTGCATGAGCATAGTTCCACTCTCGTGGTGCAATAAGCCTGCGGTATCAAAAGCATTTCATACCATCACAGATCTTGTGCACTGAGGCCCTGACTGGGAGCCAGTAGGTCACATTTAGAGCATCTTTGCACCTGGATTTTTGTAGGAAGGTGTTCAGTCTGGACCATTTGGAGCACTACCATTGCTTCACTGGTGACAGCTGTCCCACTGCTTGGTTTGCAGTGTATGACAATGTGGTATGGAGATGGAGAACTTTTCCGGCTGAGGCTGGGAAATGTCAGCCCTCTGGCCAAGCTGCTGTGAAATGTGCTCTGCTAGTGAATTCTGGGCATAGTAGTACAGTGGAGGCCAGCACTGCTTTTTCTTTCCTTGGTACGGATGTTATGGAGAGTCACCAGTGTTTGGTGACATGGTCCAGTCTTACCACGAGATGGTCCTCTGAGATGTATTTTGTTCTGAATTGGAAAGATGAGTGCCTTGCCTTCCCTGTGGCACAGAAATGAAATAAAATATATGTATTTATTAGTTTTTTTGGTTCTGTTTGTTTATGTTCAATATCTGCTATTGTCCAAGTTGTAGAGTAGCCTGATGTGTGATATTTAGGAAAAGCCTTCTTAGGGTTGCCATCTCACTATTTTTCTTAGGAGCCCTCTTGGATTTCCACCTTCCCCCCACATCTCCCCAGCAGCATTTCAAACACTGATGAACAATAGCTCTGACTGCTGCACACAGACTGTGTTCCTTAGAATGTATTATCTCAACAGGGACTTGAGTGAAAAGAAAGCTATTTCCTTGTTTTCCAGCAATAAGTCAATGGACTCTTAAGAGAACAAGCTTTGCCACAGATGCAATTCTTAGGCTATGAGCAAGCAGCAGATAAAAGAGATCAAAAGCTTCAAATTCTGGTGAGGGGGAAAAAGCTGCTGTTAGCAAGGGGCCAAAAACTATAGCAACACAACCATTCTCTAAGAAGTGAAAACTTAAAAGGAACTTTAAAAGTGTGTATCAAACAAAATCTAGTTTATGTCCTCTGTGGACAAAGGAGGATATGCAGGCTCACCACTTTCTATCTCCCAGTGAAAGGTAAACAGAAATCTTGTTTGATTGGTCTCTTTTGTATTCGCCTGGTTACATAGAAGACAGTGGGGGAAGGAGCAAATGAGGAGCTGGAAGGACTGTGCTCAGCAAAACACTTTTTATTGTTCAGGGACCCGAGTTTTAACTGCTGGATGGAATTAGTGCATAAAATATAGCTTTGCAACAACTTAGCTTTTATTAGAGAATTATACTTCATTTGATCACAGTTCTCATTTAAGGGATTCACAACTTCCGCTGATCTAAACAACTGAATCAGAGGGAGGCCACTAAATTATCCCTGGTACTAAAGCAGCATTCAGGCTGTCATTTGAAGTATCTTATATTTCTTTCTTGATGTACATAAAAGCATTTAATGCAGAGGACTTTAAGGTTTGTTGCATTAACAAACACATTATGTTCTGAAGACGAAATCTATCTTACTACAAATGTAAAAGTAATTATGTAATTCATTTACATTTAGGTATGTAATAACATATAATTTGTGACTCCTTATAGTCTTCTGTGCCTTTTGTACAAAGTAGGTTACTGTTACCTGCACCCTGGAGGTGCAGTTCTCATCACTGGAATCTATGCTGTATTTCAGAGATACCACTTTTCACACTCTGCTTGTTGGCCACATTACAAATAAAATCTTTTAGTGCAACTGACAACAAAGAACAATTACGCGGTGTAACATTTTGTTCTTCCAAATTTTAGTTACAGTCTTGTTTTCTTGGGGAGAAGTGTTGTCAAGTCATTTTTCCATTCTGCACAAGTAAACAGGGAAGCTGCTGTGCCTCTGAGATCCTAAATTTGGAGGGAAAATTCTTCTCAATTAATTATCTTTTCCCTTTGAGGGAAAATGCTTCCCAGTTAATTGCAGAGTTTATGGAATGGTTGCTGATTGTGGAAAAAGATTCAATCTACATGATAGATATGTGAGAATATTATCAGAGGTTTCACAAGAATTTCTGCTTGTTGTGCACAGAGTGGGAGAGATAGCAAGCTGTAAAATATTATGGATCTAAACCCACTATGGTTTTTTTTTTTAGTTTTCTCCAACTGAACTGGGTTTGGTGATGCTGCAATTTTTTGCATCCTTTTTGTAACTAAAATATTTTATGTGTCATTTGAAACACTTGTAAGTCTATGCATGTTCAGATATGCAAAAGTCTCAGTGAAATTTGGTAAATAGATGTAAACATTTTTTTTTCACCCTCACACATCCATATGTCTACCTAAAACAGCTCACATTTCTATGTAAGACTGAATATTGTTTTATCAGATCACAAAGTATTTTATTGGTCAAAAGTTCAGCATGAATAGAGTGATAGAAAGCGAATGACAAATCTCTAAGTGGTTTATTGGTTTGATTTTTTTTTCCTTATTTCATTCCCTTCTAATGGCACTGGACAAATTAGGCTGCTGCTTGTCCTTTTTTTCATTTTTTTTTTCAGATTTAGCATGCTTCATGTTGTACTACAACAATCCTGAGCAATTTCTTAAGCCTTCAGAAACATAGTCAGACCTTTTACAAATCCTTAACAAAGACTTTCACATCATTATCAGGGAAAGGGATCTTTTTTCCCTGTTCCAATATCTGCATGCCTTCTATAGCAGTAATCCTTTAATTTAATAAAGATGAAAATGCAATAGCTTGGTTAAGTAATACAGGACGTATAACAGCATTCCTGGTTTATCTGTCTGTTTAGCCTTATTGATCTAATTACAGATTAATTATCCACCTGAGTGCACTGGTCTTTTATACAGTATGTAGACACATCTGAATCTGCATTCCTCTAAAACCTTTAAATAAAAAAAGTGCTCATGAGTCAAATGTCTCACTAGTATTCATGGTCCAGGAATTCTTAAGTTTATTAATTACCTTGGCTCAGCATCCCATGTGGAGCAATTTCATTATGGTGATCAGCAAACAGTGCCCTGTATTAATCCTGTGTTAGCCGAATGAACTAACTTGGGGATTGGAGTCTTAGACTTTCCAACCTTTGTCTTAGGCTTTAGAGTACGCAGTATTCAAGATTGAGATGTTGGACTTGCAACATCCTTCTCTAAGCTTCACATTACTTTAACATCATCTATATATAAATATACATTGTAGAGCCTTCCTTAGCTAGCAATAGAAGTGTGGGCTGGCTTTATTTTCCTTTTTCTAATATCTGTTTCAATCTCTTTAGTATTTGGGCTCTGCCCACCATTAATAATTAATTTCATCACAGCCCATTTCTCTGTGGCTTTTAAAATGTCTCACAATGAGACATTTTAAAGAGCTTAATAGTTCTTTACTCATAAGTTCTCAGAACTTATAAGGCTTGGAGTTTATTTTAATTTTAGTCCATTTCTTTTGCATTAATAGGGAGAATATATGTCCTGTGGTTTTTATCAGGATTTAAGATGATTTTATGTGGCATGCAACATTCAGCAGCACTTTAAGAACTCTTCAGTACCTATTAACTTCCTACCTACCTTCAGTACCTAATTGCCCACTATCAATTTGTCTTCTAATGAAAAGTTTTTCCTCCTCATGTTATTTTGAGTCAGGATCTTCAAATTTGACTAAAAGCTACTGTACAAAATTGTCATTTTGAAATAATGTTTTCTGTATTAATATTTCTTTGGTTTTGATGGCAAAAAGAATATACTTGAATTCTGGCATGCTTTTCTCAGCTTTTCCACCCCTATTTTGTTTTTGGGAGTGGTCATTGCAATAAGTCCAGTACCATACTCCAAAATCCATTATTTATGGATTTTGGAGTACGGTACTGGACATGACTAGTTGCAGAATGCCTAAAGAGAGCCAGGGACTGGAATAACAATTAAGCAACAAATCAGGTCTAATGCCTGGCCTCCCTCCTAGCTCACCTTTATTTTACAGTATACTTCCATCCCTTGAATCCCTAGTATAGATGACCTTCTTGACGGTTTCTGGAAATTAGGAATTTGTTGAAAATATAGCTGTTAAGAAATTTTCATAATTTTTGCATGAAATCAGTCAAATAAATGGCGTGGTCCTTCCTGCTTAGAGTGTGTGTGTGCATGTGTTGTGTAACAACACAAAGCATTCTCAACAATAAGGATACTTTATATTTTTCTCTGAAAAATTGTGAATTTCAGACTGGTCTGCTCTCTTTCTCATAGCTGTAGAATTAGTGTTTTGCCTGTGGGGTTATAAAACTGCATTTGGTTATCCTTGGCTTCTGTACACTTCTCCTGCTGGGCTGTGCTACCTCCTAGATACATTCAATTTTAACTTAACTGTTGTGAGGATATAGATTGCAGCTAAAGAAACAGGAATATTTGTCCTTTGTTTCCTCCAGTAGTTAAGAATTGCAGATGTTCTTCCTTTTCATGCTTTTTGTTCAAGTCTTCAATTCATTACTGTTTTCATCAGCTGTGTAGTTTGTTAGCCTATTCTATGTCTTATCTTTAATGTCCAAAGGCATTGTTTAACTTTTAGTACAGTTCCTGGGTTGTTACAATGCTACTGTTTGTATTTTCCAGGCTGTAGAGTTTCATATCTGTGGCTTAAATCGTGTAATGACTTATGCAGTGCCTTTTATACAGTGGAAATTTTTTGCCGTTTCAGTGGGAACAGTCACAGTGTACTAATTTTATGGAGTGACAAAATGTTGGTAAAAGTTTGCCAATAAGCAGTATTTTTCATAACAAGGCAATATATTTCTTGAGCACTGTAGCTTCAAATGCTAGAGGCACTTCTATCCTACTGTGTTTTTTTTCTCCTTTATCTGCAGTTGCATGTATTTTATCCAATGTATAAGTACTCCTCTGAGTGGCTATTGTTTTGGAAACACTGCAGTGGATTTTTGATGGGACAGACAGATAGTAAGCCTAGCCAGATGGAGAACACTGTAGTTGTTCCACTGACTTGAGGGGGGCCAGGGCCAAGTCCCTGAACCTTAGTGTCTCATTGAAATGCTGCTGCATCTTCCTGCCCTTTGCCATCCATCAGCTGCACATTCTGTAAAGCTCTTTCCATCTTGTGCTGTGAGCTGTGTGAGTACCCAGACTGTGGGTAAGTGGCTGACGTAGTTGTTGCCAAGAAAACTGGGTAATCTTTTCCCCATCTTCATTTGTACCCCTACTCCGATTTCTAGCCATATGGTTCCACCCCTTCCCCTGTGTCAGCTTTTGCAGTAAGACAAATTCGTCTTACTAGTCTGGCAGGAAGCTAGTCAGGTTTTCTTCTGCTGTATTTTTCTGCCAGATTAGTAAAATGCATTGGCTTGCAAAATGATCTGATGACAGCTTACTTTCCATACTGACAACTGTCTGAGAAAAGAGCTCTGACAAACTATGCCATCTCTCTGAAGCAAACCTCCCCCCAGCCCACCTTCTCCCAAGAATCCCTGGGCTCAATTTTGTTGAACACATGCTGGATGTAAGTAGAGGCCAACCACAAGTCTTTGAGAGTGCCATTTTCCCACCGGAATTTCCCTTGTAGAGTGAAATCACTTACTTTGGGCAGTTGGATAATCAGGAAAAGAGGCCTCATTCATCTTGATTTGAAGGCAGCCCCAAGGGACACGAGTTGAGTCTTTAGTGCAGTTCTGTACTGCTTGGAACCAAGGACTGTAGGTGCTACAACACCTTTAATTTACAGAATATCTTAGGAGGGTCTTTTAAAAAGAGGCATTTTGTAACATTGCCAGACTTTCCTAACTCGTGTAGTGCAAAAGAACACAGGCCTGACTCTAGGTGGGCATTATTTTAGAGGAAGAGACTTATTGCTTAGAGGAAGAGACTATCCTGTCTACTGCTATAGGTTTTCAAGATGTCTATATGAAGATGTGGTTTGGGGGCTGGCAGTGAAGCCTGTTCCTCAGCACTTACAAGAATAGGGGGAGCAATATATTTGCTCAAAAAAACCCGAACCAAACAAAGACAATAGGATTTTTAATTTTTATTGTTATTAAGTTGAAGGGAGTAACATTTCATTTTATACTTGTCTTGTAATAGAAACTCCTAGAGAACTGTGATTCTCCACCATTAACTCAATTTTCTGCCCCAGCATGCGTATGTGTTGTACAATCCCTTATTCCCTCCAGACTAAAGAGCTGTGTTTCTGCCTGCTGCTGTTATCTGCTCAGATCTGATCCAAAGGAGGGTTTTGACCTGATATGGGGCACTTGTGTTCTTAGGTCTGTGCATGAGAAATCAGTAGAGAAGGCACACCATCCTCTTCGAGCTGTCTTTAGAAAAAATGAATTTGCTAATGGGAGAAGACTGAGCCTGTATGGTGACTTCTTGCTGCCTGCTCCTGTGTTGGCACATGGACAAATAAGCCTTATGAGTAAGGAACCCAGACCAGGGCTGAAGTTTCCTCCTTTTGTTGAGAAGTGTTGCCAGTTGCTGATGTAAGTCAGACAGGGGATTTTGTGTAGGCCATGGGTATGCCAGGTTGCTGGCACGCAGATGCAGGAGAGGGGATGGAACAGCCTGAGAAAATCTTGCTGGGCCAGAGCTGATGGATAAGTGCTGTCCTTCAGGGTGTGCTGGCATAGATGTGCTCTGTCCACAGTCATCTGAAGACACTCTTAAGAGCCTGAAGTGGAAATAGTCTTCTCCATTGTAGTGCCATAACTGAGATCTTATTCAGGAATAAATCTGCTGTGGAAACGGCCAAAGAGAATGAAAAGTACATTCCCAACAGAGAAATTTTCTGGCTCTGAAGGAAACTATTCCTTAGGAACTTTCATACAGGATGTTTTGTAGTACACCACAGCCAATGTGGATTGAGTAAAAGTTGAAAAACTAAAGTAGAGAAATTACAGGCAATGAAATGCCAGAGTTTCAGAATATTTTTCCTGTCAGGTGACCAAATTGCCAGCTCAAGTTTAATTCCTGGGAAATGAGTCTTTTAATTGAAAAACTTATTTTGCCTGTAGTGAGAGGAACAAGCTATCCTAAATGCTGAATGTATTCTGGTTTCCTCCTCTTGCTGGAATCAAACCCCTTTAGAATAGAACAAAGAGAGTTTTTATTTGAATATCATGTCATTAATATCTTGAAACTTCAGATAAACATCTTACTTGTAACCCAAAAAGGTCACCAGTTCTCATCAGAACGAGTTTGCCGTTTTTCTAATATTAGGTGACATCAGCTTTTGGAACAGAATTAACATATCCAGAAAAAAAAATTGATTTATTGTTTTACAGCAATACAGCCTTTTTATTTTCTTTTGTTAATTTATCAGCAAAGCTCCCATTGTTTTTTTACTGATGATAAATTACACTTTTTTATGGAGTGCCGAGTCATAGTAATTTCCTTGTTCCAATTTCATTAACTTCCTGGTAGTATTGTCTGGAGCAACCAGATGCTGATGTGTAATCCAACTGTTTCCCTAGTATGTGGGAAGCAGTAAACTTTTTGTTTATCTCGTAAACAGTTCTGGCTATATATCTTTGGCTGTTTCTTTCCCATGGTCAGATGAAGATTGGCATAAACTGTATTCTTTTTGGCACCACAGAGTGCCTAGAAACAGGGACAAAAACATCACAGACCTATGTCATTAGTCTGGTTCACAGAAGTTGAGTGACTTTGTTTTATTTTTAAATCTGTCTGGGTTATGTTATTTTTACATATAGTCTATACATGAACAGTCTCTGAAAAGCTGGAACTGAAGAGTTAATCATAAAATTAAATATAATTTTCTAGAACTTTACCTAAAATCCTTTCCAAAGAGGAATCTTAACATTTAAAACCAGTGAAAAAATAATAAACAGTATAGAAGAGAGAACGTTTCTCCATCCTCACAAAACAGCAATAGCAAATCCCAGAATAATGTGATTTCTAAGTGAGGACTGTAAGAAATAGTCAATTTGGAACTACTGCAAGTATTTACTGTTATAAAAGTGATTTTGCTAAGCATCAACCTGAATATGAGTACATGTATAGGTCTTACATTAAATCTATATAGTACTTTTGAAGATTAATGCTTTTGGTTTTGGACATCTCTTTCAAAAAGTTTCATAAGTGTTTTTGGACCAGTTTCAAAAAGGTTTGAAGTCTTGAGTTACTATTTTTATTGGTATAACAAGTAATATCAAGGCCATAATTAATCACCTAGGAATCATGTTTGTAAATTGCTTGAATATTTTGGGATGAAATATCTTTGTTTTCCTTAAGATTACTTCAAAATACATCAGCATCTGACATTGTGTCCAAGTTATTCTGTCAAAGTTGGATATTTTTAGAAACAGCAAATGTAAGTAACCATCAGCAACTATTGCAATAAGATGTGTTTTCATTTTTTAAGTGTTGAAAGGGTTACATGAAAGAGGGAGGAGGGAGAGGGAATCAGTACATCATTCTGGTTTGGAATGTCTTAGCTTTGTACTTTGACACCACACAAAAGTTTGACAGTGTCACTTCAATTGAGATGTTCTTGAGCATTCTTAATCTGTTAATTTAAAATATTTATTTTAAAATTTCTACACTTACTAATAATGATTTTTGGAAACTAAATCAGATTTAAGTTTAGTTTTAGTTTTAACTAAACCAGTTTGAGTTTAAACTCCTGAATTGTATTTACAGGACTGGTGTTATCTTATTCTGTAACTGTAGAGTGCCCCTTTGTTTTATTTTAACTGGCTCAGAAATAGGCACTCTAATCTTTGTTTACAAGACCAGATTGAGATTGGCATTCAGGCTGATTATTTTTATAGAGTGTGGCACATTTATAGTGTTTCTTTTAGATGCAATGGGATTGTGGAGTTGGCTGCAACTATATATATAACTATATATATAATATAACCACTTGCAGATATAGGTCCATTACTGAGACTTAGGCACTGAAACTCTTCCCATTTCAGGTGCCAGAATTGGACCCCTCATATTCCTGTACAATGTGCAGGGAGATTCAAGTTCCTTTGGAAGATAACTGTGGTTATGCAGTAGGGTTTCCATCCCTGGCAATGAGAGAAAGGAAAAGGATGAAAGAGGGAGCATTGTCATCTGCATGAAAGATCACTTTGAATGTAAGTGGGCTTTGGTTCTTGGGAATTCTCAGTTTGGTTGTTTAAACATAGCCATTGAGAGAAGGCATGGCTTTCCAGGGGTTTTACAGAGCTGTGAACTGGAAAACAGGGAGTACAGTGATATATTTAAAAACCTTTATTCTCTATTGCCTGTTGCTGGGCTGTTGGTAAGCACCTCCAATATGAAACTGGCATTTTTGTAGACAGGCCTTTGCATTGGCCCATATTTTGCCTTAGGTGCCTGAATCCTCCCCTGGTCTTCACTCTTAGTTTTGTCTACAAAGGGCAGTAAATTGTACTATAGAAATATTGGAACAGGTTTTTCTCTCAGAGGTAAGTTAGTCTGGCTGAAGTATGTCCATAAGACAATTGTACTTTCTGTCCTGATTTGGATAGTTTATTTAGAATTAGCTGTCTCTAGGTGGAACTGAGCCATAAAGTTTATTCTGCTCTATCTAGATATTTGGAGATTGGAAGCAAATGCAATTCTATCAGAACATCTAGAACAGTGCCAAAATCTCTATTATTTTGCAAGTTCAAAAGTTATACCTACAAAGAAGTTATTAATTTTGTTCATAATCTGTCTGCCAAAATGGGCATAGCCAATGGAAGTTTTTACTATTGTTTCTTTTTGTTCCAGCAATGAATAATAACCAAAGACATTGGATTTAAACTTTTAATAACGCTTTGGGTTGAATTTTTCATTTAAAACATCTATTTATATGTAAAAAAGACTTTTGTGTCTCATAAAAGTAGTAGTCATGAAAACCAAAGTTATATGAAGTGATGTTTCTATTCAGTTGCAGGTACTTTAACCAGTTTATTTATACACTTATTTTCAGTGCATTTGGTAAAAAAGGTTAGGTATTGTTTTACAAGAAACAGCAGGACATGGCAGTTTGTGCTGTTTTCGTTGTCGTGGGGGTGTGCAGTCAAAGGCTGGACCAGATTATTTGGGAGATCTTTTCCTACCTTAATGATTCCATGAGTCTATGACAAGTAGCAGCAATAGTAGATGCACTTGCCATCTAATTTTTATATGGTTTTAAATAATAAATTGCCACATTAAATTAATAACTGAAAATATTAAGCAAATGCTTTATTAAAGCTTCCTACAATTGCTGCATAACAATTTGGTCCTGTAAGAGTTTCTTTGAAAATTTATAATCTTCACTTAAAGGTGCTCCACAACATGGAGCCGATTAAAGCCAAAAGAATTGCAAATCTGTGTGCTTTCAAAATGTTTGTATGTATGTACAAAACCTTCCTGCTTCTGGGAAAATTGTCACACTGACTGTAAAAAATTATGGTTTTGCAAAGAAACCAGGAACAATGTATGGCATAAATGAGACATCTCCTAGTTATCTTTTTAATTAAATGCCAAAGTAGGGCATAATTCAAGCATGTTAGTCTGAAAAGATTTATACAGTCTTCTTTTTTTTCAGTGTTATTGTAATCTTGAACATGTGGAGCTGTATGGCTCTGTCTCATCTGATGTGGTGGTGTACTTTAGCAACTCTTCCAAAGCTTATGGTGAGCACAGGGGAAAATAAGGTGGTTGGAGCCTCTTTTTTGTGAGGGAACAGTGTGAGGGAGCTGAAAGGGAAGGTGAAGACATTGTGGATTGAATGCATAAATCTCCTGAAATTTTTGAGTACACACAATACAATGGCTTTTTTCCCCCTCTGTTCACTGGTCACACCAGAATAAAATTTAAAAAAATGAGAGTTACCTTGCATTTCTCTCTCTAGTTGTGTTTTTTTTTTTTTTTTTTTTTTTTTTTTAGAAAACTGTTTTGCAAACAAAAGGGGTTCAAAATAGGAGGTCATAAAGGAACTAAGGAAAGGAACTCAGAAAATGCCCCTTGCAGGACAGCAGTATTGTTAATTGCCTCTCCCACTATAAAATTCTGGTGTCTGTGGAAAGCTGGAAGAGCTACAAGTAGTGTTATAATCTCCCTTCAAGCAGTGGGTGCCAGCAAGGGTAGAAGACAGCCAGCAGTATGGTTTTTGTTTTTAGACTTTCTTTTCTGACACCAGCTGGCACTGAAGCACTTGATGTGTTTAACAGGCAGGAAGGATAGCAATGGAATGGTTTAAAATAAGTTTGAAGAGTACTGAAATCTGTGTAAAAACTAAACATTTGAAAGATGTTTCTATATTTGATAGGAGCTGTAGATGAAAAGCTGAGCATTTGTGACTGTTTAGAGGTTGAACATCCTCAATTTTGAGAGTCTGAATCCCTGGCCAGATTTAACTGCAATCTGGAACAAAAATCTCTAGAAAATGTGCTATTGAGCTATCCAGAATTAACCCTTGGCAAAGCAAGTGCAGTTATATTCCTTGTTAGTTTGGAGAAATAATTATGACACATAGTTGTGCTTTGCTTTTTTTTGTTAATCCTTGCTCACCATCTTTAGACAAATATGAAGGTTTTTAATTACATTTGTGGATGAGATTTGTCCTCATTTTGTTATGATATCTTCAAACTCTTTGGAGGGTCTGTACAAATTTACATGCAGAGAAAGACTTGTTTAACATTTTTTTGGGGAGTTGAATGCTTTTCTGGTGCTCTGTGCTGTCTAGCCTTTTCATTTTGAGTATGAGAAGGTGGTTCTATGAATCTAAATAAAATTGGTCTCGAGTGAATAGTCTCTTTTGGATGCATTCTAGTCTGGCTTTTACATTTTGTCTGGCATTGTGGTTACTTGGGTCTCTAATACAACTAGCTGCAAATTTTGACCCCTGTACATATGCTAGATCTCTTAGCTGCTGATATGAGGGAAACGTTTTTTTTTCTTTGAGTGATTTTCATATGTGCATTTGACTTGAAGTGTTCAGGAGACATACAAAATTGAGCTTGGAGATTTTTCTGGCAGTAGCATATACCATGCATATATATAAACTGAGATTTACATTTGTGTTGAAATAAAACATGCCCATAGTTCATATCAGAGGTAATTCCAGATTTCCATCCAAACCAATGGATTTACATCATTGTAAATATGGATTTACATAATATTTTTTTCTGAAAATGCCATCAAGAATTCTAGATCTGCCTGTCCAGCTTTTGCGGAAAAAAGTTTTTGGCTTTGTTTTCTTACCTACAAACACAATAAATTTTTATACAATCTGCCACCATAATTATAAGGATCACATGTAAAACTAGTCAGATAGATGTGAAATGTACACATATTTGATGGCAGGCTGGACTGACAAAGCACTCCAACAGATTTTGAGCAACATTGGCAGCTTAACTGAAAATATTAATGTGTAATTGATATTTTGGCTTGTAGTAGCTGGAAGCAGTTTGTGAAACATGCTAATTTGTTAAGACAGCATGCATGAAAGAACATCAGCAGGTGCACAGGTAAGTAACTTTCTATATGGAAGGAAAGTTATTACATACTGATGGGTAATCCTGTACTGTCAACACATAAGCAGGAGATTGGAAATGTTGTCCCACCTCTTATTTTTCTCCTAAAATTCAAGATAAGCACTCAAAAACTAAGGAATAGCTTAAAAACTTATTGTTGTTATTCAAAAATTAATAAGGGAAATTAATAGAATCAGTCATCAGCATTTCTGAGTATTAGTTTTAAAAGGAAAAAGGTAAAGTAACAAATGCATTTTTTAAGTGCTTATTTTGATACTTGGTAATTTTTTTTCCGATTCTTCTTCTAAGCATGACCTGAATTAAGTTGCATTAAAGATATTCAAACAAAAGCCATATTTATACAATAAGTTATTCCCCCCATTTCTTTCATCTGCTATGTAAATAGAAATATTTGGAACAAATAAGGGACTACTATCAGCTATGCCCACAGAGCTGTAGGGATTACTGATTGTACAGGCTTGTAATCATATCCACTAAAAACATGACTAAGAATTTTCCTCTCTTTGAACTATGGCCTAGTGAAAATGACGGATCTGAAAATTGACTGGTAAATAATGGAGATTTTTCTTTTTCGGGCATTCTTACCTGAAGGCATCTGGGTTTTTTTTTGTATTAACCACTGAATGTTTTTCTGATGTTATTGCAGAATGGGATGTGATATGCGAAAAGGGTGAAGCCCTTATATTTAAACCTTTCTATCATATATTACATGTTTGTTTGCAGTGCTTTATGAGACTGCAGTCATTTTAGTAGTCTTTGGCATTACCACTGTTGTCCTCTAAAAATCTATAACTGGTTTAGAAGGAAAAATTTCGAAGAGAGAATGTTTCTAGGGAGTTGAAACAATATGTTCATCATTGGAGAGACAGCAAGAGAATATGCTGGGCCTAAAAAACATGAAAACTTGAAACTTGGCAAGTGGTATAAGGCCTCCGTGTGAAGTTTTAAGTAATGGCATTTGGCACTATATGTTTCAGAACTTCAGAGGAAACACTTACAAAAAGAGAAAATTACCACTTTTTGACAAGAATGGGAATTTGGACTTTGAATTAACAGTGCACTAAAGGAGGATAATAGGTGTGAATTGGTGTTTCAGATCATTGAGCTGCTTGAAAATAACGTGTGGTGGGAACTACAGAAGTGAAGTCACTCTTAAATGCCTAATTAAGCACAGTTCTGTCCTGCACAGAAGAGAAAAAAATGTTATGTCACTTACTGCTTTGTTCGCAACTGACGGATCCAAATGGACAGTCAGTCAAAAGATTTAGCTTCTGTGTGATAAAGTTCTCTTGATTAGGCTGATCCACTGGTCCAAGGAGGTGTGATGCCCTGAGGCATACAGCTGTAGGCATAAAGATGGGCATAGGTATAATCCAAGTTGTCTAGAAGACATTTTATAAATCAGAATGAGCAGGTGTTTGGCACAACTGATGAGTATTTTCAAGTGTGTGATTAATGTGAGCGCAGAAGTCCTGTAGCTCAATGCCTAAATCAGCTCACACCCTGTGGCCTGATTTAAACACACACATGTGTGAGTTAGAATATGACAAAGATATTAAAAATTACTTTTCACTGGAGAAATATCCATTTAAAAGCATGGAAAAACCTCACTGGAGAAATATCTCTTAAAAAGCATGGAAGAACTTCCCTTCGATTCCTTTGAAAAAAGGCTGACAGATGAGTAAACTTATGTAAAATAAATCAGACAATTTGACATGTAAGATCCGTTGCTTTCCAACAAACTATTGAGTTCACTGGCTGCAATCCAACAGAGAAAACAAAATGTGCAGAATAAACACTGTCTATAGCAGGTGGAGGTAACGCCTTATTATACATAAATGCTGTTTTATGTTGTGTAACCTGGGGACAATTTAGCAGACAATTTTGTACTTAGAAAAATCATGGTTTATGCAGAAAAGGAGAACCACGGATAATGAATTGTCTACATCTGAAAATACCACACTAGATGTGAAACACATGTCCTACCACATTGTCTTATGATTTCAAAAGCAGAGGAAGGAAGAGAGATTATTAAATTTAATTTCACTCCCTCATATCGCTTTAAAACAGATGTTTAAAACCAAAATCTTATCCCTTCTTTCCAGTGTTTATTCTTACATATTTCAGTACCAATGTTTTGTAATTCAAGAACAAACAGTGGCCTTTATTCATCATTGCAGCTGAGGAAGAACTATTGTAATTTTGTTCATGAAAGCCTCAGGTTAACTGTAAAAGTAAAATAAAGTAATAAAATAAAATAAAATGTAAACAAAATGCAGTCAAATCACAACTATGCTGTGAGAGGCATGGGTTGTATGTGTGTATGCATGTGTGCAGATGTGGCTGCCTGGTTGCAGGGGAAGCAGATCCCTGAGGTTTACCTTTCCCAATAATTTTCTACCTTCAATTCCACACACAGTCAAGTGCCAGTGTTTCCTAGGAGATATGGGTTAACTGAGGAGTGAATTATACTTTTGAGAATCCAGGAGTCGTCTGCTGTATTTGTAAAACTGATCAAAGCACACAGTTATTTTTTGCACAGTTTAGGTTGTTGTAAGCAGAAGGAAAACTTAGTAAAGTTTTCAGACTTTTGTTTTGATGTTTTGTGCAAATGAGTCAGTTGTCTTTACATTCCTGCAAAACTGGAAAGGCAAAATTATGTCAATACTGAGATAGGAGTATGAGTTCCAACAGCCTCAAGTGGAGTACTGGTGCCTCCACAACCACATCACCATTAATAGATTACTGCAGTTCTGCATTTCTAACTTTGAGATGAAAAAAGCAGAAAACAACTGGTTTTCAATGCAACATGTTTTGCTGATTTCATCCAATTTCATAATTATCAGCAATACCAATTTTTCTTCCAAGTGATTTATAAATGCTGACTAACTTGTTCTCACAATTGTCACAACAATCTGGATTTTACTCCCTCAGACTAAAAAAAAATATCACTGAAGACAAGGAAACAAAATCAGTCAAATATTAATTGAAGGGTTCATTTCCTCTGTGAAGTCAGTCTCAAAATGGCATTAAATTACTTCTGGAAAGTCCTTATTTCCAGTGTAAGTATATTTACTAGGCACTTGTTCGCTTGCTCATTTTCTCTGAAGCTGGTTTCTCTGGAATCCTGTTGCCAGAGGAGAGGAAATTAAAAGAAAAAAAAGAAGCTTTCCATTGTTAATATAGCTGGTTTTGTAAGCTGACTTCAGCTTCATTCCCACCCTTTTCAGTAAATGTTTTGCTTTGCATATATTGAGGCGGAAATATTTATAGAAATGATCTTTTCTTAAAATGTACGGGTATCCTCTCAAGTGTGGCATGTGTAAGTATTATCCAGGACTTTTCATTCAGGCAAGCGCAAAATAGCTGCTTTTTTGTTCTCTGTGGCATCAAAGAACAGAAAGATGAAGGGTGTGAAAGAGTCGTGCTCATCCCAAGCCCTTACTGCTCATCAGATCTCACAAAGCTGTCCAAGGTTACCTTCTCCTTCGCTGCCAGGGAGACCTGGGCTGCACATCTCGGAGGCAGAGGCTTCCCCTTTGCTTTGTCCTGCAGTGGCACAACTCTGCAGCTCCCTGAAGGAGGTTGTGGTGAGGTGGATGCTGGTCTATTCTACCACGCCTAAAGCGAGAGGACTAGAGGAAATGGCCTTGAGTTGAGACAGGGAAGATTCAGATTAGATATTGGAAAAATCTTTTTCACTGTTAGGGTGGTGAGGCATTGGAATAGGTTGCCCAGGCACGTGGTGCAGTCACCATCCCGGGAGATGTTTAAATGGTGCCTGGGTCTGGTGCTGGGGATGGCTTAGTGGCTTAGGGACTGCAGTGGTAGTGCTGCGTTGATGGTTGGACTTGATGATCTTAAAGGTCTCTTCCAGCACTGATGATTGTATGATTGTATGACTGTATGACTGTGTGATTGTATGATTGTATGATTGATGACTGCACTGTCGCATGCTCCAGTTACATCTGACTGTCACAGCTGAACCTGCTGATGGGGAGGAACTACTCATGGAGAAGCCACTCTTTGTAAGCATGGCTGGTACATGAAGTGTGGTGCCAGCCCCCAGAGGTCCTAACCCTTGATACCAGATCAGCCTAATTCCCTTTGGTTAGTAAAGACTCATGGAAATGTAATGCGATCTATGATGGAAATATTGAAAGTCTCAGAGAGCTTGGAGTGCTGTTCTGAAACCCCCAAGAGAAATACTGTTCCCTCTGCCCTGTGTGTGGTGCAAATTAATTCTGTGACTAGAGTTCCACAAAAAAATAAGTACTTAAAATCTTTTTTCCTTGGAAAACGCTTTTCAAAATGTGAACTATCTTCTGTGTGTATACCCAAGTGAATGTAATGGAATGTTTAGCAATGCAATTTTACATATTGTGTTAGTGCTCATTTAATAATCACAAAAGCTTTACTTTTTAAACATTTGCCACTTGCAATAATTCAAATATTACATGTTAGTGAGGTTTTAATCTGAAAAAATTGTTAAAGCAGTTCTACTTTAATTTTCCTCCAACCTTGTGTTCACCTTACTCCTATCACACAGGGAAGCCCAAAATGTTATTAGTAGCTATGATTTGTGAATAGCTTATCTCTAAAGAACATTGCATGAACTCCAAAAATGTGACTTCCTATTTTCCACAGGACAAAGAGTTATACACATTTACTGGCACAACAGATGGAGATGGCTATTAAATAGCAATGTTTCAAGGTTTTATAAACTGCATGTAAAAGATTGAAAGCAGCTAAAATTTTTAATACTTATAGGAGTTGTTCAGGACTTTTAAAATGGAAAGTGCAATTTAATCAATGGCATGCTAATACAAATTAGTGGTTTTCAACCATCCTTCCTGAAAAATGAGATATTCTTTAAAAATTCACTGAATTCTCTAGCACCTGCCACCTCTGAGACATTGTAGGTTATTGTCAAAAGATGACCGGAATACAGAGCCACTAAATATTTCATCTTAATGATAATGTATGCTGCAGAAGGTTTGAACTTTAGATTGAGATTTGAATTGACTTTTGATAAAAGACACACTGAATTCTCTCCCCTTTTTTTTTTTCTTTTTTTTGCGCACATTAACTTTCTGTGAGGATCAGGGGTCAAAGCTAACATTTAAACTCAGACTTTTCTCTACTTATTGCTAGTAAAATGGGGATATCAGGGGATTTATTTATTTTTATTGTAATTTTTAAAAGTTGTCTGGATCAAGTTAAACCAATTAGATGTGTTTTTAAAGAGGTGGATGGGATAAATGTCAAAAAGTGTTCCAAGTCAGTTGTTTAAGTGAAGTATGCCCTACTATGCTGAAGTCAAAGGTAATTTTACCATCTCTAACACTTTGAAAATTTTGTGCTGTACTCAGCCATGCACCCAGCTGTGTCCTTCCCAACTCTGTGCATTTATTAGTCATAGAATCAGCATTAAACACCAGTGACATAAGAGCCAAATGTCTAGCATAGTCAAATGATCTGTAGTTCAGTACAGTTCAAAATATATTTCCTAATTCTAATGACTGACTACAACACAAAACCAGGTATTTTCCTGCATGTCTAGAGTTGTTTTTTCTTTCCTTTATTTTTCAAGTAGTTTCAGAAAAAAAAAATTGTTCAAGCTTAACAAGGGCAAGTCTCACCAAGTTCTCTTTCAAGAGCATTTTACAGTCAGAATGCCATTGTCCAAAGTTGCTGCTGCATATGAAACAGCAATTAATTTTTGTGCATTAGGAAAAAAATAAAGGTAATCTTAAGGGCTGTAGACATGTTTCCTGATATATTTATTTTCCCCCCGTTATTTTGGACTTTCTATTGTTGAATTTAAGTCTTACAAATGTACGAGCTGTTATGCATACTTTTTTTTCAGTGTGTAAGCTTTTTTCAGAATATCCTGTTTAATCTTACAACAGCAATAATAACTTTACACTCACATAGTTCTCTTTTTTGGAAGGATTCCCAGGAAAATAACTATGATTCCTATGTGCTCTTAAACTTCGTTTTAAGGAATAAGTCCCTGCATTTACCCCAAATAAGATGGCTAATTATGATTGTTCTAAAACATAACTATTTTCAGGAATTTACCTAATGATTGATTTATAACTTAGCAGAATGAAAAAGATTATACTTGCGTGTTGTATTACTGAAAGGTCTAAATGTTGATAATTGCTTTTCAACTCATTGAACTGGCTGGTATAGATCTTCTTGTAAAAACTGGCTCTGTTTGAAATGAAGAAATTAGTTCAGAATTTAAAGAAATGGCAATCCAACCATTTGTATTCTCCATCTCATACCTGCATCTTTTCAGAAAGCAGAATATGCTTCACTGCCACTTCCTTTAGTTACCCACATTGGTTTTGCACCAGAAAAAGAGGATGAGATGTTGTCACTTTTTGTGCCTTAACTATAGAAATATGGACCATCATGCAGTCACACTCAAGAATCCATGAGAGGAACATTCAACATCTCAGAAGTTTGGGCCTTGTGATACAGATAAAATTTGGGTTTTAATCCCACCTTCATTAAAGCAGATGTCTAATTGTTTTGCTGTCTGGAGTGGTACAGGATGGCTCAGAAAGAAGAAGTTTGCAACTGAAGGATAATTTGAAGGTCCTTGAGGGGTAAACAGGATGTCCCAATCATGGAAAGAGAGGAGAAATTGGAAAAAAGAACCCAAACAAACAAACTCAGAAAGCACAAAATGCTGTTTGCTTTGCAATACTTAACCAAATGAAGCTTGAAAGATACAAATTTGCTTGATCAAGTCAGGAAAAAAAGAATGGAGAGGATGTCATAGCACATAAGCTTCAGCAGATCAGTGGATATGCAGCTGCAGCAATTAAGCTCTTTAAGGGGCATATGTTAAGTTGTAAAAGTTTGAAGTCAGAAAAATTTATTTTGCACACTCATTCATTGTGCTGGGTCATGAACATATATAGTGCTATGCAAACAAGTGCGTTTTCTCTGTTTATCCCAAACACTGACATGAGTGCTGCAGGTGTTGAATTCCTTCGCTGCTCAGGGTCTGTGGGAACAGGGAGTGAAGGTCCTGCCTGTTCTCTGAGTACTCAAAATGGAGTATTTCTTGCTGTTACCAGCACAGGGACAGAGACTACTGAGCTGCTTTCATGCATCGTAGTCTATTAGTTTGGTATATGCATATTATATTAAAAATGTCTTAATAACTAATCAATTGTGAAATTAATGTAAAGCATTAAAGAATGCATTTAAAACATTATTATACAGATTTTTTTTTGTTCAAGTGTAAGCAGTATAAAGGAGATGGAGGTAGAAGGCACCATCAAGGTTAAAGTCAAAGCTTCATTAAATGAACAAATCCTGATCTTCCAGATATTACTCAGATGTTTCATTATAACCATTGACAGAAGTCTCATTGCTTTTCTTGGGGTCATTTATGAGTTTGAAAGTACAGCAATGAAGCATAAAGTATCAGGATGAAAAATGTAGGAGGAAAAAATAGCAGCCCATTCTTTCAGCCTTCTGGCAAATACATATTTTCTGTTGGATATATTGAGCACAGCACAAAAGTGTCTCATGAGAACTTTGTGCAAGGAAATGCACTGTGTCAGTCACTTAAAGTAAAAAAGAAACATGTCTTCACTCCAAGTGGTATTGATTAAAACAATAAGGATTTCCTGGTGCCAACAGTTGAAACAACTGTGTGAAAAGTAGTGAAGAGGTATTACCATATTGTTGCAGCTTTCTCAGGAAAATTCCAAATAAACTGAAGGATTCCTGTCAATATTTGTATAAGGAAGCATGCTGCTCCCTGATTTGGAAGCACTTCACACACATGCACGCGCACACACACCCCACTGCATGCAAAATTCTGGAGAAACTTTATTACAAGCACAAAAAAAAGAGCACACACTCAGAGCTTGGTGCACTCTTTCTCATGCTAATATTTACAACATCGATCTCGTATTGTCGGTATTTGATCTACATTTCTCCCAGCTCTGGTCAATGGTAGGCACAGCTGCTGAATCCCCATATTGTGTAGGCAGCGTGCCTTTGTGTTTTGCAGCTGGGGAGTTCTCATGTCCACAATAGCCAATCTGAGCACACTAAATTAGGAAAGATTATTGTTTCATTTATTGACTACACAAGTTTAAAACAGCAAGTATATAGTTTGTTTCATGTTTTATTTGTTAAGGCCATTTCCGCCAAAAGCTGGGCACATGGACACAACTATAGGGCAGCTGTACTTCCAGCCACCTCAGTAGGAAGAAAATTCCAAGCATTATTGAAATGAAATTGGATGGTTAGTTTCTTTCATGTGGCACAACTTGCCACCTGCTTTCTCCTAGCTATCCATTTGTGAAGACTTGATGCAGCTTTTTTTCATTCTTTTGCATCAAGTTCCTTCCCCACAAAGTGTTTATCCTACAGTACAGTTCATTTTAATCAAAGCTGGTTTTACAGTGGAAGGAAAGACAAGTGAGTTCAATTTTTGAGCTCAGTTCTCCAAATGTTTCTTTCACTGAATGGTCTTTAGAAAAAGGAAGGCAGCAATTTTAGCTGGAAGTAAATATCGCTTCTGTGTAACAAAAAAAGGGAGGGGAGAAGTGGGAGAAGAATCTATTTAACACTTTAGGATATAATGATATTCAAATAATATATTTTTCTGCCATTTATTCATTTGTGAAGAAACCCAGTGAATAGTAATAGCTCCTGTCAAAGATATTTATATTTAAGAGGGTCTTTATGTAAAATAATTTTTTTTTTTTTTTTATCAGGAGTGATTTTTCTCCAGGAGAAGTCTGCCATCTCCTAGCAACCGATATGGCTATCTTTTTTTAACAGACGCTGCAATAACAATGGGTGCCTAACCTTTATATGGAAGTATTTGCACATGTACAATCAGGCCGCTTACGAATTCAAACCGAGTTGTTAAAGTGCTCCAAGGGAGACTCTGGTTACCACTTTATCTTCTGTGCATCTCATCTATCCAGGACTTTATAATGGCAGACATTTTAGCTGTAGTTGAGTACCTCCCAGAGAGCTCCAGAGCTAAATCTGGAAATGACTCACACCTTCACTTCCCTCTCTCTTCTCTCACAAGAAAGGAAGGGGCTCATTTCACTATTTAGGTATTATTTCCTTCTATGTCTTTCTGATTGTGTCACTCAGTTTTCAAAGCCATAGCATGATTTAAACTTGCTGGGTAAAAATCCCTCTAATTTAGAGCTATAAACAGTAGAGCACAATGGCCTATATCTGCAAATGGGTAATTAATTTTGAAGGTACATGACTGTAAATTAAGTGCTTCTGACTAAGGGTAGGGTCTTCCACTTTTTCCACTTGTCTGGTTTTGGAGAGTGCCGATTGAGATTTAAACAAGGAGCAAATCTGGCAAACTAGAGCATGCCCAGGCTCATTTCAGTGATTCACACCTGCGTGCCTGTCTGAAGACTGTTCTGGATCACAAACACCACATAAAGCCTGGGTAACACATGAAATGTGTGTGTGGTACCCAGGTAATGTGAGATCTAGCTTCCAGGAATTCAGAACTCTCCAGCTACTGCTCAAAGGCTGTTCTGTAAAATGTTTCAGTAAGAGGTCTTCTAAATTTCCTCTTCTTTGCAGAAATAGAAACAACCATTGGCTGAGAAAGAGGAGGGAGCAGAATGAGTGAAGCTTTGAGACTTGTACCTGATACATGGCCTCTGCTCCTGCTCGTAGGGCTGTTTATATCCTTTAAGTATCTTCAAACATCCTTGAACAAAAGGTGAGAATGTTGTTGGCAGGAAACATGCTGCTGGTGATAGGAGAAAATGAAACAAGAAGCCATGTCTGTCTCATCAACAGCATGCCTTAACCAATAATTTCTTATCTATAAACCACAGATCCAAATCAGAGGGAAAATGAGAACAATTACAAGTAAATTAAATTAAACTTTCCCTTAAAGGCTCTTCTATGAATTAAATGCAACTAAACATTGAATTTAGTGTCCCCGTGCCAAACCTGTAGCTCAGTCCCTTACTTAGTAAATTCATAGGAAGCTGACAAATCCCCAGGTGTGATGACAAAAAGACTCTTCATTAAGCTTCAGCATCTTACTCTGATCAGAGTTCCTCCTTCTCTATTCTTCCATCAATTTCATTCAAAGTGAAGCTTAAGACTTTTCAAAGCAGCCTTCTGGATCCTTCCTTTAAGTCAGAATATAGAGTTTCTTTTTCTCATTTTTACTATCTGTGTGTAGTCATTTCCAAGCTGATTTAGTGTGTTCTCTGCTTTTGCCACACATTTAATGTTTTCCATTACTGCTGCTCTCTCCACTGATAAGTAAGACTATTGTGCTTGTCTATCTACAACTTTGGGATTGCAATTTAGATATTTGCCTATAACTATATGTGTGAGTGTGTATATATATATATCTTTCATCATATATAGATAACTTTCAGCACAGAGACTGGGTGCTACCTCTGTGGAGTGACTTGGGGATGTATCTACACACATGGGTTTTGGACCCAGCAGTTCTTACTTTCAAAATACATTTTAACTTTTGATGGAAAATATGTGTCACAGAAAAAGAAAGGAAAAAGAAGACTGCAAAATCTTGATGTCAGGGAACTAAATAGTAGCCAGCATTCTTTGAGAGTCTGATGCCTGTCATTTGAGTGCTTAACTACAAATCTTTGTATTAGTCCTGCTAAGAGAATTCATTAATAGTAGATGAACTTCATTCACTGCATGAGTTATAGAATAATAAAACTTGTGAATAATTTCCAGTGGATAATTTACTTCTAAAGTGCATTTGACATATTTAGCCTCTTTTTCTGTTTGTGGAATACCAAGCAGTGCTGACTGGCCTCTCTGTCTGGTGGGGACATGAGATGTGAAAGGACGTCCTGGCTAAAGGGGAGCAGCTACAGCCTCCTGGGTAACAGCTCTCTGCTGCTGCTGGCAGCCAGAAGTTCTTTTCCAGTTTGGTCTTAGAAGTAGCAAAGCTGCTATTTTACTTCTCTAGCAATTAGAAACCTCCTTCTAATTTTCCAGTCTAATCTTATCCAATAATACTTTTTTTTTATCATCCTTGGATGAATGTTGGTTTCTCAGCTTTAGTAGCTCTTTGACTTCTCAAGTGTATACTTGTTTCTTAATATCTATTTTGTTAGATGAATCAAGATTTATCTAAATCCTTCTATTCCCTGGACCATCCTAGAAACTCTTTTATTCTCATTTATTCAGACTTCTTACTTTTATTATTGTTCAACCTAATTCAGCTATTTTTCTTTTTTTCTAACTTTGGAAGCCAATCATGAACAGTTGCTAAGTGCTTAATAATCAACAGTCCCTGTTGATTTGTATCAAGTACCTTTTAAAATCATAATCTTTTTGTAATTCTTTCTTTTTATTGTAGCTAACCTAAAATCTATTGATTTTACAGTATTCAGTGGTCTGAATCCAATTCATAATGAAAGGATAGAAAATCTCCAATTGTTTTCTCTTTTGAAGAGAGTACTATTTGCTGAAATATCAGATGAGTAAAGTTAGATAATTTTAGAACCATTTACAGATATTTTATTCTGAGTCATGCCTGTCTTGCCTAGGGTTTTTACACTTGGAATCATTATGATGGGTGATGATTCAAAATATATACAGTCTACCTTCTGTGTCTAGCCTGTCCTATGTGTATTAAACCTTTGTTTCAGTCCTTCTGCATATTTATGTTACCTGCTATAAAATTGCTAGGCAGCAATAACTAGATTAATTATTCCTGACTGATTGCAATAGTATTTTGGTTTTGTTTATAAAATTAACTTCTTTGCCCTGTTACTTGGCTGTGTAGCTGCTCTGTAATTAGCTGTTTCATTTTCAGGCATCCCAAGTGTCTCTACTTGATTTAAAGTTGAGTGAGTGCAGCACATTGTAATAAATGAGGAGAGCTGCAAAGAGGAAATGTGATTTCTAGTGGTGAATTTGTTTTTGGTAGGTAGCAGACCCAGGCATGGTTTGCATTTGGCATATAGGGCTGCAGGATAGGAGAAGATTGTGGTGCTGATCTGCAAACGTATGAAGTAAAGACCTAATGATGGCAGAAAATGAGGCAAAAAACAGTTGTGTGGGCTTCTCTTTGCTGTGCAACATTTCTTGGATGTCTGACTTGTTACTGGTGCTGTCAAAGCTCTTTCTCTAGCTGTTTACTTTAGTTGCTTGCTGAACCAAGTTAGATGTATTTTATCAAAAGGCAAATGTGAGAAAAGTTCTTTTTTTTTTTTTTTCTATGTAATCCAACAAACAAGATATCAATGATCAAGAAAGGGGAAGATACAATTTAAAGAAAATTATTTGGCCAGTAAACGCGAAGGTCAGACTCCGCAGATGAGAAAATTGTACCCTGTCCCCGCTGGAAGCGGTGGGAAAGCGAACCCTCCTCGCCCGGCTGTGCTGGAGCATCCCTGCGGCGCTGGGCGATGTACTGAGAGCTCCCCCTCCCGTTCCCTTCCACATCGAAGGATCTCGCAAGAGCCTCTAACCCACACATTTCTGCCGTCTTCCATTTGTTTTTTTCTTTTCTGCGATATAACATGGCAGAGCAGAGGACACTTTTCAGCGCCAGTTCAGTTTCCACACGCTTAAGTTGTGACCTCATCTAAGGGGATGGGGAAGAGAAGATGCTGCCCAAAAGTTTCAGCTACTATTTATTTCGCATACAAACACAGTTTTCCCATATTTGATTTTGGGTTCATGGCATTAACTTTCCTTTTTCTGTTTTCTAACTCTAAGATGGGAATCACATATCTTCCTCCAGTAGGGAATTGGCTTAAAATAAAGGAGTCAATTTAATTGTTAAACTTTCTCATTAATTTTCAGATGCAAGACAACCTCCAAACAAGATCAAACCAAAACTCCCACAGATAAACAAACAAACAAACAAACAAACAAACAAACACACATGAAACCCCTGAACCTTAGAGAATCAGATTTAGGAAACTTCCCCAAGTCATATTCAAGGAGAGCCATGGAATCCCATGAAAAAGTAAACAGAGAGTATCGAGGAGGAGAAAGTTGTGACTATGAGAGAAAGGACACCAAAAGTCAGAAATTTCCAGTTGTTACCATATCCACAATATAGAAACTGAATTATGTCTTCTGAGATTAATGTAATGATATAGAATGACACATATTGTGTGGAAAACTGTCCAATTCTGAAAACAAAAGAAAAAATTATGTCCACAGCTGCCTGAGATGGTATTTGCTGACTTTAAAGAATAAACAATAATATTTTTCATTAGCCTTTATACTGATACTGGTATAGGCTCTTAATTAATGAAGAAAAATGAGCCTTGGTGTGCACCTTCTGTAATGACTTGATTTCACTGGATACTTCACAGAAAATCAACTTCAAAGGTTGCTAGAGGAGAAGAATTCATAGCAATCATATCAGTAATTTTTTCATTTCCTTCAAACAAAATAGGTGAGTGAACAGAAGATTCCACAAATAAACTGCTGATAAAGTGAAGGGATGAAAGAAACAGATGCTCATTTTGTTGAACATTGTTCACTTTTGTGTAAAAAGTGAGGATTATGCTGTTTGAATGCCAAGAAAAGAAAAAACCAAGATTAAATATCTGCAGACATCTGTAACACTCATGTTACTTGTAGTAAGAGAACATAAGAATTTACAAAAATTCACAGTGCTTAATCCAATGGAGTAGAATATTGCATCTCTTAGTGACACAAAAAAAATCAGCAATTAAAAAAAAATAGGGGCTACAGAGCTTGTAGGATGCATAAGTACAGAGTGCTTATGACAGTTTTGTTTATACAGATAAGATTAAGCTCTGAATGGTTAATACAACATTTAGACATTGTCCTTTAAAGCTAAAAGTTGGGTTGTTCTAAAAAAAAATTCTGCCATTTGATATGACATTTCATAATTTCTACTTCCTTCTCTTTTATATTTTACTTTCTTTTGTCCCTTTACCTTTTACTCTTGTCCACAGAGATCCCCATTCTGCCTGTTTTTCACTCCTCAACATCCTCCCTCCAGGTTTGTTTTCCAAATCAAATCTCACAGTAAACACATTTATTGAAAGAAAATGCAATTGAGGCAGGAGGAGGGAGGCTACAATCACAAAATCTTCCTTGCTGTGTAAGATATGGAGAAAGTGCATAAGAATGAATTTTGAAGATATATAACTAGGGTTAGTGATGTGTTATGGATTGCCTGTTGTGTTTCAAGTATCCTTGCAGCCCTAATGAAGTTCTTCCAGAAAACATCTGAATTAGTTTCTGATTCTAAGTAAGAAGACAACCTTTTTTTGCATGATTTTTTTTTTCTCAGTGAACTTCTGTGGAAGATGATGAAATCTTGGAAAAGATAATTATTACTTATGTCTTAGCATTCTAGGCATACATACACATTTAAAGAAACTTGTGTGAACAAGAGTATATCCCATTTCTGGCCTTCCTTAGCCTTTCTTGCTTGCATGGATTGATATGGAGGAAAGAAATGGTCAAAAGAGGTTTCATATTTTTGTTTTTGTGGGGTTTTTCCCCCATTGCCTTATTGTTTGTTTGTGGTTTTGTTTTTGGTTTTCTTTTTTTTTGGTTTTTTTTTTTTTTTTAGTTTGGGTTTTTTTTTATATTTTCAAATTTCCAAAACAACACTGCTGTTCACCTGCTCAACACTTGCCCAACACCAGTTCACCTCTGCTGTACCATCTTTCATGGCCTGGCAAGGGATGGAGTCATCCTTTGCAAAGCTGAGGGAATAGGTGGATGGGAAGACAAAGGTTTAGTGGCATGAGAACTCAGCAGATTGCAGTCTGAGAGCTGGGACTGGGTGCCTGCAAACCAGCACTGATGTCTGGAAGGAAGCAGGGCCTCAGGAAGGATACAGTGAGGCTGGGGCTCGCAAAGCACATTGTGTCTACAGCTGCAATTAAGATGTTTCATTCATTTAAGGTTGTGTTTTGGTTTTGACTGCAGAATAAAAGATTTTTCATTGTTTCTTTTGCTTTAGGACTGATACTTCATGCTTGACAGTCCGTGTGAATTTCTGACTCCTTCAGTGCTGTGAAATAAATAAAATCTGAAGATGTCAGTGGATCCCAGCTGCAGGGGACCTTGAAGTCTCAGACTCTTAAGAGTGAAGGGTTTGCTTTAAAATTACCTTATTTAAGGATAATTTTACTAGTGAATCACACAGAAAAAAAGGTGTTCAGATCTTCTGAATTGCCTGGCTTTTAGTTATGTTTCCCAGAGGAAGTGCTTGTACATTAAATGCTACTCTGCTTCTCTTAGATAGTTCACCTTTTCCCTACAACTCCAGCCTACCCACAGGCACTGCTGGCTCATACACAAAAAGGAGTGTTTCTGGAAGCCTCTGCTGCAAGATTGCATAATCACTCATGCAATTTAGTCAGCAGGGACAGGAGAATGAGCCTTCTTCACTGCATTGTGTGTAGCATATGCAGAGGAATTATGGCTGTGTAATAGCAGCAGCAGCAGCCAATGAAACATCTACGTTTGGATGGCCACTTAAATAGAAAAAAAGGGACAATTTTTTCCTGCTTTTTTACTGCTTCATTAATTTAAGCAATTATGCATTTTATCTACTGATTGCTATGTACAGGCTACAGATAACTTGGGGCAGAAAACTGTGAGAAGAAAGTATGAGACTGCAAAGGTGGGGGAGAAATATGCTGAAAGGTAGCTTTGGGAGGATGAGAAAGTGAAAAGGAAAAGAGTGAGATCATCACCCTTGAGATCAAAGAGCTGTTGAAGACCTCTTCCTATCTGCCAGGACTAGGATAGGAAAGGGAATGCTCCTACATGCTGTCTGCTTCTTTTGGATAACTTCATAATCATCTGAAATATTGGATACAGACTAAAAAATATACTTGTATGGTTTCAAAAGCCAGAACACAGGTGATGTAACAATGACAGCTCTTTTCAACTTTGTACTTTTTTCATTTGAGGCAGATACTGAAAAACTTGACTTTGGGTGTGTTGATCCTGACTCTGGTTTCTCACTGCAAGTTTAATGATATGAGTTCCACTAGGATGGACCAGCCCCATCTGTGTTTCACAGTTTTTGTGGCAGCAGAACATACTGATTTAAATTTTCCTTTAGCAAGGGTGCCATTCACTTTCTAAACCCTTTAAATTTGATGCACAGATTTGCATGTACTTTTCCAATAAATATTTTTTATTTTCATCTTTATTCTTGCAATTAGTCACTCTAAAAGAGCATTTAGTTACTTTAGAAGCATCTCAAATGTCTTTCAGCAATTCAGATTAGCAGAGTAATCACTGTGTATTACTTGAACTGAAATTCTTTATATTGAGAATAAGGAATGACTGCATTAAGGCTGTTCAGTTAATATATGACTACTGTCTGTGTTTTTTTTCTGTAACTATTTTTCTTGTTGTATGCAGCTGTAAATCTGGGTAGACCCATATGCTTTTGTAAGAATAAAAATAACCCCTTAAAACCTCTAAATTAAGCATGTTAAATGGAAAATGTTAAGCACTTGTTATATTCCATTTTATTTTCCCAATACAATTCCCAGTGAAAAAAAAAAAAAAAAGAACAACCTTATTAATAAATTCCATGTTATTTCTGTATTATGGGAACAATATATTCTTAAGCACTCCATGCATCTGAAATTTGTCTCGATGTGGCCCATTTATTTTAATTTAGATCTGTCAGCAGAAAAAAAGAAGTAATTAAACTTGTGACTAGCATGGAGAAACATTTTACATCCTAACACTGTAGCTTGATACGCAGTAGTTTCTTTATATTTCTTCCAGTTGTCAGATCAAAGTCCCTCAAGTACTGTAACTCAGCCATGCTTTGATTAATTACTTTACACAATGAATTTGCAAATTATATTTCTGAAGTGATTTATGTACTTCTAAACTTCAATCACAAACACTCTCCCTCCCCCCACCCCCATTTTGTTGTGGGTTGTGGCTTTTTGGTTTTTTTTTTTATTCCAATCCTTTTCCACTAATTTAGTCAGTCCGCACCTTGGAAAAATATTTCTGAAAAATAACTGTTATTGTTTTATGCTTAACAAATTGGTGTAAACACAGGTTTCCAGTAAAGAATTAAACCTTACCTGAATAGTGCAATTTAACAGAACTATATGAATCACTTAAATTGCAGTCACACACCAGCAAAACTAGTCAAGTCTTCAGCCTCAATTCTTTGTTCAGATACATGAAATCCCTCCCTAAAAATTCCCAGCTGCAGCTTTTGTTTAGGCTGCTGTTTTGTTCAGGATAGGTCTACAGGAATTGCTGAGCTAAGGCAACCTTTAAAATACATGTTCAAACCAAACATTTGGTTACTGTAGTTAGACATTGGTAAATAGTATTTGGGGCAGTAATAACTTGCCTGTACCAGTGATGTGCTTGTCTGGGCAAAGTTTAATATTTACATTTGTGGTTTCTTTGTACAATCTCACATGGAATACTGTTGTTCATGTTCAGCCCATTCGCACTACATAGTGATATCTAATCTGCTCAGTGGTATTGTGCTTATAGGTATCCATGCCTTCTCTATGACTTGCTCTGACAAGCTTCTGAAGGAATGGTATGAGGTTATTTCTCTCCTTGTCACTGTCTGATATCCTAAGTTTTGAATGTTTGAACAGGGCAGCCATTTGTACTCTTTAGTAGTATTTTAATCTAAGTACTGCTCTATTTTTCACTCACTGAACCAAACAAAGGCCATGTGGATGGAGGTAAAGGAACAGAGGTATTGTCCTGATTGCCTGTGTGTGAGTGGGACACTGCCCCAAGTACTCTTGTTACTTTTCAAGGCTTCAATATAATTGATTTGTCCATTCATGTAAGGAACTGAACACATTGAAATGGGCTGAGGTCTTGCAGGTTGGAAGTATTTATTGACTCCCTGGCTTTCTTTTGAAGTATGCTAATAGCTCTCCATCAGACAAAAACTTGCTATAGGCTGGGGAATAGTTCACTTTGTAGGTCCCTCATTATTGGAAAAATATTATTGGAAAATATTTCAATAAATTTGCTTATTCTATAGTCCTGGCAAGATTTTCACTCTGAAGCACCCACGTCATGCCCCAGGACCTGCAACAGCTTCCTTAGTAAGTGACATATAACTACTGTGCTGCATACCGGAGTAGTGAGCTCACAATTGTTTGAATTCCTTGAACTGGACTAAAACCCAGCACACCAAAAAATATTGTGTTCTAGGGCCACCAGGACAGGGCAGAGGGGACACACACAGGAAATGCCATGCAGTGTGAGTGAAAACATTTTCCTCTAAATGGGAACAGCCAGGTAAGGTCTGTGAAAGGAGCTGCAGCACCTGCTCAGAGGTGAATGGTCATTCTCTGGGACAGATACATTTATCCATATAGATATAATACTGGCAGAACAAGCTTTCTGCCCTGAGTAGTGTCTCCAATGACAGCTAGTAGGGGAGGCATGATGTAATAGGTATGCATTTAATCAAATTTAGAGTGATACTTCTCCTTGTACGCCTTCCCTGTCCTACTGTACTTGTGCTTTCCACATTCAATTTTAAATAGACCCATTACTTCTAGGTCTGATCTTGGATGTTGGCACAGACAGGTCTATTTCTCCTTGTCAGAAAACATTTTTCAGAAACATTTTTCTGGTCTTTCTGAAACTGTGATAGTCCAAAATTTTGTGGGAGTTTCAGAAGACTGAAACCTTTTTATGACCCCTGTGCCATATAGTTTCCTATTATTTTGACATTTTTGCTACTAAAATGCTAATTTTACCTACAAAATGAACTTGGACAATTCATTAGGAGGGTACATATATAGGAATACCCATTACAGACAGCTTAATTTGGTCACTAAAGCATAAAGAGAGGAAATGTAGTTTCTTTAGTTTAAGTACTGCCATTTCCCCATTTCATGCTCTGTTCATAGCACTTGTCAAACCACATTTTAGCAATAAGATAGGCTTAGTCTGTGTGCAGCTGTACAGTGTCACTACAAGATAGGGCATAGCACTGACTCAATTTTTTTAAAAGCAAACACAGATGACTCAGACTGAATGCACATGGTCATAAAAAGCAGCCTTCATGTAGATTTTTTTCCCACGAATCTCCTAAATGATGCAAAAAAACCCCAAAAACCCAACAACCAAAACAAAAAAACCCCACCAAACTAAAAAAAACCACAGGCTACAAGCTTGTTTATGTTTCTAAGTCCTAAATCAAAAAATAAGCATGTCAATAAGCTAAGTGCCAGCTTTACATGAAGTATGGAGTCATAGGAAGGATTCTTAAAAATTGGATAGGTTGATTTTTATGTAGGGGCTATTATGAAAATTCTTTCCTTATGGAAAAAAAATAATGTCTCCATTTCTATGTTGAGACTTGAGAAACCAGTAGACCTAGCATATTAATAAAGCATTTTAAAATACTTATCATTAGGATATCAATGCCTCTGGTGTAATGAAGCAGGAAATCCAAGTGTGACATTCTTCAGCACATAGCAACTATGTCTAAGGACTGCTATCATTACAGGACAAGTTAAAAAAAAAAATGAATAATACATGCCTGGAAGGCTCTTCTGTTTTGTAAAGTAGGATGGATTCATCTTGTGTTTGTTTTTCACTGTGCTTATACACATCTGTGATGATCCTTGTAAATCTATGGTTGGAAAATGTGAAATGGACTTTCTTGTAAATAAAAATAAAAAATTTCAAAAGTAATTATTTTTTTGCATCTGTTATTACTTTTGTGTGAATAAATTCCTCTCTTGCTTGTTAAATATTGTCAAATATTTTTGTTGTATTTTGTTCTCTCATCCCAGTACCCCAAATAGCAGGGTAGACATTTCACATAGTTTATAATTTCTTACTTTATCTAATTTATGTCGTTATCTCCTATCAGTTTGCCTATTGCTTCTCTATAAAGGAAGTATTTTTAATAAATGAAGAAATACCCTTGCCCAGAAGCAAAAACAAAGACACTACATTAACATGTAATTCATAGTGATATTTGATCTAGAAAAAGAAAAGAATAGTGGCAGAAAAAACCCCATTGATATGGCCTATCACATTAGAGTAAGGAATTCTGTTTGCTTCTATCAACACTGGACATTAAGATCTGTATTCAAGGAGCGCTTCTTTTGTCCTCAGTTTTACAATTCCACTCCTTTTCCTGCAACAGAGGCCTTAGCTCAACTTTTACACATCCAGATTTGTCTCATTACTGTAGCATATCTGATGACATGCACGTGTAAACCTCTGGACAAATCTGGAGACTGATTTGTGATTTGTCAATAGTGAGAATGTATTTTGATAGTTTTCAGCATGTAACATTAAGTTCTTGTATCGATCTTCTCCAAGTTGAAGTGTGTTAACCCCAAATTAGACCTTAGCCATCTTCAGCATATAACAGCAATCCATTGAATTAATAGATGTTTATTCTCCTCAAGAGAACTTCATTTCTTGTCTTCAGAAGAGAGTCTAATGGGATACCTATTGTCCTGGATTCTATTTATTTATTTAAAATAAAATTAAATAATATTTCTTTTGAAACATAACCTAGTTGCAAATTTTTTTTTTCAGTTAGATCTTTCACAACCTTTCCTTCAGCAGTACCTTCCCAACACTGTTTGGGGATTGCCACCTGATGGTGTGTAGGAACAACTCACTAGGCTGGAGAAGTAAGACTAATTTCTTTATTTTAGTATCAGCATTTGAAGGAGAAGTGGGTCCCACACTTTTACCAGCAGAGCTATCAAACCTGATATGTGTGGAAAATCATCTGGTTTTGCACATGAAGACTTTCAATTGGTTTAAGTTGGCATGATGCTTCTAAATGGTCCTGTGGTGATTTAGGCAAGCTGAGAATTTGGCTGTTCTTATCTGTAAGAAGAAAATGAGCTTAAAAATTAAAAATATGAGCTCACATATATTTTTGCTGAACATTTGCTTATATAGTGAGTTTCCATAATTCCGAGGAAAGATTTGTTGGCTTCTCCCCCTACTCCAGCCTTCTGTGCACTTGAATATCAGCAGAAAAAGTCTCAGGCCATGATGGAGGAAGCAACTTATTGGCAAAACAACTTTTCTCTGAAGCAGCAGAGAAAATAACACTGGAACATCTGGCTTCCCTTTAGACCGGAAGCCCAGAAAAGTTTCCTTCCACTTAAGTTTGTCATTTAGGATATGCAAGCATCTATTTTTGTCTGGTTTCCAAAAGAATTGAAGATGCTGTCACTGTGTAGCCTGTCACTCTGTTCACTCTCATTTTTCTCCTCTCAATAACTTTGGAAACCTCTGGCCAACTTCCAAATTAGACAGAGAGGTAGATGTATGAAAGATACAGACTTGTATGAAAGACAAAGACTTCTCACATGGTTCTTGAAAATTGCAGCCAAGTAGAGAATCTACCTAATGCTCTCAGTTAAGATAAGTGATGGTGCATGAACTCAGACAGAGATCAGAGAACTTGGGACAACTGTGTTATGAATGGCATAACTGGAGGGGGGGAAAAAAACCCCTAGGCAAATAAAAATCTTCCTGGTCATTGTTGATAACTTTTTTTAGAGATGACAGACTTATAAATGATGTTACTTACAGTTTACAGGCTGATACCATGATACTTGTCTAATAAGGCACAAACACTGACTCAAGTTTTCCCCACAGTTAGGAGATATAAATGTCTTTTTGCTACATGGACAACCCAGTATATGAAAAGTATATATAAAAATTAATTTATTTGAATTCAGCTAAAAGAACTAAATTTATTGGAAATTAGGATTTTGGGATTTGGAATCTCACATTAGATCGATAGGCTCAAAATTAAAGGGGTTCCGTCATTTGAGTACATAACCTTGCTGTATGGTCTGAGGTTTGGCTTTCATTTCCTCAGTCATATTAGGATTTTCTCTCTCTTTCTAATGAAAATTTCAATTTCTAGGCAAATCTGTGGACGAGACACCTATCTTTTTTTTCTGGTTTTGAGTCCTGTTTCCCTACACCTTATTGTGCAGTTTTGAGGATTTAAACATTCCTTACCTTACTGTCTCTGCCTTTTTATTCCTTCCATACATTGTTCTCTGTGTTGCTCTGCTACAATTATTTATGAGGCAATAGACTACGACAAAGGAAAAATAACTTTTCTGAGGGTTTTGCTTTTATCTTCTAGTTTTTTTAAACCTGCATGGTTGTCTGACCTGGCTCAGTGTGCACAGCTGAAGGGACAGGCTGAGGGCAGCTTTTTGTTAGGGAAGTGAAGAGGCATTTAAGTCTAGTTTATCTCTGGGTGGGATGTGGCCACAATGTTAGATGAAGACACTAAGCAATGTGTGCCTATAGTTGTTGAATTTACTGAGAAAATCACCATGAAATTTTTCCTCTCCTATGGTGGACAATCTTAATCTGGCCTTTATTGAACAAATGCCTGAGATTTGGAATATGTTTATACAAAAGTGAGCAAACTGTGATTTCTCAAAAGATAATTGCAATTATTTTCTCCACTATCTATTAATCTTTAAGCTCATACATATGACCTGTTTTGGTGTTCATGGTTAAAAATACAAAATGGGAGTAATGAGAAAAATTTCCTGTGTATGGATAATGAATACCTGCTTTGAAGAAAGACCTCTACATTCAGAGCCTGTCCCCTCTGTAAAACACTCCCCATGGCATACTATTATGTTAAACCAATAAAGAGGAAAATGGTATTCCACGCACATGTGAGCTAATAACCACTGGCATGCAGAACATAAACACCACAGTGGGTCACACTGAGGCAGACTGGCAAGCTGCTGTGCTAGCTAAGTTTCCAAATGCCTGAAGATAATTGCCCCAATATATCCATGCAAAACTTACAAAGAAAAAAATAAGATTATCCCAAGCATGAAACTAGCTGGAAAATTACTCAGCAGTGTTATTGAAAACTCATTTTACTTGCTGTGATATTTAGCTAATATGATTAGCAACATTAAGACGGAGACTTCTGCTATAGTTTGGAAATAAACTCCAACCTACATATCACAGTGGGAAATTTATTTTGTTCTGTAACATATCAGCATTTCCTGCCTGCATGAAATCTCTTAGACATCCACCTCTGCTTCCTTAGATCACCAGTGTCAATTCAGCACTCATTCACCAGTGATACATAGTTCAGAACATCCACACTCAGTGAGAATGCTAGGAATGGTAAGACAAACATTATTCCAATAATTAATTGCATGGAGTAAAAATGAAAATCTTTTAAAAAATTATTTACAAGAGATTTGCATGCACAAAATATTATTTTCATGCTGAGATAATTTTCAGGTTTTTGCTTAGGTGAATTCTATTTTATTTATATGAGTATACAAGAAATTGAAATGCTTGATGCCTATATTTAGTAAGATATAAGAACAGTTTTGCCTTTCTTGAAGCTAATTCCTTACACTTCTGCCCTGATTGACCATACCATCTTCCTGCTTAATTTGGTAATTACACCTTCCTCTTTCTTACAAAGCCTATAATAATTTCAATGTTAAATGAAATAATGTCATGTAACTATAGCACCCGGGGCCCGTGGCTGTAACAAAGACCTCGGGTGTTGAGGTCTTTGAGACAAAGCACAGAACAAAAAATTAGTTTTCTCTTTCATACTTTCTCAAGAGAACACATTGTAAGGCAGGAGATAACAGCTAATACACACTTACAGGTGGATTGCAAGGGAAGTTATTTAATAAGTTATTGGATCATGGTGTCAAAACAGGTAGAGAAGCATCTGTTATTTTTATACTGATCTGGTTTAGTTTAGAGAAATGTATTTGTTGACTTAGTACTGTGAAGGCAGAGATTCCTCTGTGTGTTCTGGACTACCGCAAAAGTCCATGGATTTATCAAAGGAGTCTAGGTAGCTCCAGGATTAGGCAGGATCTGAAAAAGTCTATTCAGAATAATACCTCTTTGTCATGTATACTTAATTCTGCTTAAATCTTATTCTTGAGCTACCTGTGATTGCTTTCAGCTTTCACTGCCCTCAGGGATATCTCAAAACACAGCTCATACACATGCACAAACTTTCTCCCAAACAGGGTGAGAGACTGAAGACTGGCTCTACCAAATAGTGGATACATGCAAAGGACAGGCAAGAAAAATGCAGTCTTTGATGTAGCTTGAGGCTTCCCAAAATTTTAGGTCACTAGACAGCATCTTTCCAAGCCTTTCCTGAGAGCAAGCGCCCCATGAATTTTTTAATATGTTGAACTCCACCCTCAGCTGGTTTCTGACTGGTTCTCTCCTTTCCGCATGGAGCAGATGTACTTGTGCCTACTGAAGCAACGTGCTGCTGCCAATGTGTTGCAGGAGAAAAACATGAATCTAATCTCCAGTTTAACACTGCCAATTTTGCAATCCCCTTCCTTCAAAGCAGGGATGGTCCCCTGCTGGCACATGCAGAGCCCAAGGCAGGGTTAAAAGTGATGGCAATGGTGCCTTGGGCACATGTTGCTGTGGCTGGGGAGCCTGCTGAGCCTTGGCAAGCTGAACCATTTGCAGACCAGGTGCTTAGAGGGACATTTGTGCCAGGGGCTCTGAGCTGCTTTGGCTAGCCACATTGCTATGGCATTTAATGTGGGGTCTAACAACCTCTTTCAGAATGGACCAGGATTTTACCAGTCCCACAGTCTTGCTCTCAGTCAAAGTTTCTCATGGGTATGGCTGATTTTCCTTTGGAATAAATCAGGCTCGACTTCAGTCACACGTTTTTAATTTACCCAAGACTTTATCAGTGTTATCAGTTTAAAAAATAAAATGCATGTTTTTGTATGAAATTGCATACAATTTAGTCCTTTATCTCTGCTCCAAGGAAAGTACTGACTAAACAGAAACACCGGACAAGAGTACATGAAACTCCTGTTGCTTATTTGTTGCATTTGTATGTTACTGTCTGGGAAGATTTGAAGGGTGGACCTCCTCTTATCCCTCTGCTTCAACTACAGGCAGGAAAGTGCTTCAGCAGCAAGTCACGTTTCTCTTGTTTACTCTCATCAAGACCTTTGTGTTGCGTAATTCTTTTGTTTTCCACTGTTGTAATCTCTGATGCACACGGATCCCAGACAATGTAGATGACCCGTGTGGGATGCATGAGGTTCCCTGTCAAGATATTGTTGTTCCTCACTGGCTGGCCTCCAGGTTTAGTACTAAGCTAAAAAAAAAAATAGAAAAAAAAGAACAATGGAGATAAATTTAGATGCTGTTGGGAAAAAGAATCTAGGACACTGTCCATCCCAGCCCTTTGAAGCAACACCCACAAAGCAGTTTCCTGACTTTTTCAGGGATTCCCAGATTTTCCCAGCAACTTATGCAACCAAAGCTGACACCACCTGACTAACATTTGGCTAACCCTTTGCAAACTCCTTCCAAATGCAAGCTAAGAAACAGAGCTTGGTGTCCTAAAGTAGAGCCTGTGTGCATACTGTGCACAACTGGAAACAGCTGGAGCATGGATGCTGATAGCAGAGGTGCCAAGGCAAATTCACTGCACTGATTTCCTGAGGTCATTACCAGCTGTGCTCTTCAGGCAACAGTGACCTAGGCCTGATTTTAATTTTGCTAGACAAGTGCCTGCTCTAAGACTGAAATCCTGGCTACTAGGTCCTCTAAAATACTGTTAATCACTGACTTTGCGCACCTATTCATTATTTTCATTAATACCTTAGTTACATGACTGTGTTTCAAAGGCCTCATTGAGGTATTACTAGCTAAACTGATCACTAATTCCAATATGCTATTGAAATTAGAAATATGCTATTTCTATGTAGATGTGATGTTGAATTGTTTAAAAGGAGTGGGACACTGTATGTGCCCTAAGCCAACTTCTCAAGTCAAATTCTGAGGGATGGGAAAGGCCTTGCCCCTTCTACACCTCGTAGTTTGCATTTTTCTTCTTTCTTTGAGAATTCTTTCCCTATGTTTTGAAGATTCACATTCAGTCATTGATGAAATGTTTTCCAGTGCAATTTGCATTTGCACAGCAGTTCATATCCAAAAGGATGCCATGACAATTTTGATCTACTGACAGATGTAGTTAAATGTAATGTTTATCAATGTAGTGCAAGACTTTTATTTCAATTTTTTAAAGTTGAAAAATTTTGCAGAATGTTGCTTTGGGTAAATTTTTGTCTCATTAGTTAAGTTGTATTTTTCTGAAATGATAGGATTTTCTACAAGATAAAATAACTTTCATTTTACATCATGTAATTGGGATATATAGTTTTTAAATTTCAAATAATATATTGGTAAAAAATTATCTTTGAGATTTTTGAAATGAAGTCACTCTGTTTCATGTAAAAAACCCCAATCCAGTTGCAACTTATTTTAGTTTTCATGTCATAACAAGCATATAAAAATGAATGATAAGTAGATCATAAATTTTCCTTCTGCTTTAACCAGATGACAAAAAAAAAAAAACAAAAACACAAACCTACTCTCACCAGTCTAGTCACAATTTGTTAATGTACATTTTCTCTATGGCAGAAGCTTTGAATTTGCATGATCAGATTTAATATTGTGGGTTTGAAGGCAGGTCATGTTTTCCTCTCTCTCTCATTATGATGTCAAACCATAACACAAAAGCTTTTTCCATCATTTAATGTAAAGATATTGGGGTGGAGGGTTAAAATTAGGATCTTGAATGGCATTGCACTTGGAAAGTGAGTGAATAGTTATCAGAAGGATTTTAGATGGAGTTCTAAGCTGGAAAGCTTTTTCAGCATACACCAGTCTTCAAGGATTTCAACAGTACCATGAGACTCTAAAAATTATTTGATACATAATTTGGTGAAATTTGAAAGCTTTTCCTTTGCAGATGTTTAGATTATCTGACTTTAATAATTCTTTGACCTTAACCTTAAGTAAATGGGTATTGTATGTTTCTAATCAGTGTGTGCTTATGTTGTTTCCATTTTATTTTCAACCTGAATGCTGTAATTTAATAAAAACTTATGCCTTTAAAAGTACCAAACTTTATTAATCCACTTAAAGGCTTAACTGTCTATAAAAATGTACTATGTAAATTGGACTTCTTCCTTTCTTCAGTCATCATGGCCAAGCACATAAAGCTTGGGGAAATTTATGCATTTTGACCATCTCTAAATCGTTGGAGGCCAAACCAATTTAAATAGCAATCAGTGACCAAGAACACCCTTTGCTCTCTGAAGGTTTGTTTTCTTTCCTTGGTATTCTAATTATTTAATTCAAGCTTGTTAGGTTCAGCTCTGCTGGATGCTTTGCAGTCTGAATTCATTCTGCCTTGTTTAATTTGCCTTTTTTCCTTTGCCATTAGATTGCTAGCTCTCAAGATGAGAACAGAGAGCTAACTCACCACAGCATAATATGAACAGAAGCTGTTTCTTAAACTATTAAAAAAGATAGGATGATCCTTTGGATTTGACACTTGGGACAGAGTTTTTGTGCCTTTTTAATTGCTTTTTAGACTGGGATCATTATCCTTAAGATTTTCCACTTGAAAGACTGAATTCCTCCCATTTTATAAAGTGTTTAGAGGTCTTAAAAAACCCCAAACTAACATATGAAGTTTCCTTGTATTAATTTTTCAGTGACCTCGGCGGAGTCAAAGTTTGTCTCTGAGCTATCCGGAGGTGATCACAATGGAAATGGGAAGGAACTCCCAAGAGATCTGAAGGTTATTTTCAGAAGTGGCATCTCAGAGTGGGCTGGAGGGACAAGCATATTATTCTCAAAATCTGTAAGAAACTCAGCTCACAGAAAGGCAACATTTCTCTCAAGCTTTTAATAGTCTGCCACTTTGGAAATTGCACAGGTTTAAACCCTCCCCATCATGTTTATTCTGTTTGAAATGTTGACAGAGGTATTTAACTCCGGTGTGGTTTTTACTATCAATTATTATGTCCCTTATGTAAGATCTGCTCTCTGAAGTCATCACTGGGAAGAGGTAGAAAAAAATCTAATAGTGGGCAGATTTTTTATGTCTGTGTCACTCAGATTTATGATATTACATCTTCTATATGCAAAAGATGCATCTTTTATGGCAAGATAGCTCTTCTAATGTCTTGAAGTGTCCTGAACTCATTACAGCTTTTGACTTGTTCCAGCCTTCAGATTAAAATGGTTCAGGTTACATCATTTTAAACTGCACAAAGGGTCAAGAGACCGTATCATTTCGATGAGGCCACAGTTCATTTGCTTTGGCTCAGGAAAGCCAGAGGATGAAATACATATTAATGCTCACAGTTTGAAAGAAGGATTGCAGCCTTGGTATTGCAATGAAGTGAAACATTTCATACATGATGCAGCAAAACAGTCACTGGATTTTTGCCAGTTTGAGGGAGATGGAAAGGAAGAGACAATGTAAAAAAAATAAATTAAAAAATGCACCTGGCACCTAATTAAAAAAAAATATTATGGGGAAAAACAATATTTGCTTTTTTGCTTCATGGAGTGGAAATCAGTCCATTAAGAGGGTGGGAGCAAAGATTAATAGATAAATTCGGCATACTGACTCCTTCATATAGTTAATGTGCTTCATTTTACCTAGGTGATGAGCTACATTTACACTGACAATGAGTGGAAAGGGAGGGAGAGAGGTTAAATATGTGGTATGGGGAACAAAGTTAATGAAAGCATATTACAGGATTTTAGAAAAACCATATATTACTGTTCATTTAATATAGTCCTTGGGACAAATACATCCCTGGAGTAATCTCATTAAGCTAATGAGATCACATCAGTGATAAATTTGGCTCCTGTATTTCAAGTTTTAAAATGGTGGTGGTATCATAATTTTCTTCTCTGTTTAGAATATGAACGACCATTGGAAGCCTGAGAAAAAAGAGAATGTTTTAGGGTGACAGAGACTGGTGAGATAGGGAGGATGGAAAGTAGAATATTGAGCTAATTCATTTTTAGCTTGCATTGTCCTTGTCCAAATATTTAAAATTTCGAGCTTTGCACTTCTGTATGTGAAGGAACTGTTGCCATCTGAAATCCAGAATCTTGAGGATGTAAGGCACCTGCCTTTCTCTAAGTCGTGCTGAGGTTCACCTTTAGCCATGACAGTCATGGCTAAAGATGAACCTCGTAGGCATCCTCAGCTTCTGATCTTAACTGAGCTTTAATACCTTGTCACCATTTGAGTGTCTAAGATGCACACAGCTCGGATGGTGCCTCAGGTGCCTCTGTGACTGCTCAGCATCCCACAGCAGGTTTCCTAACTGAAACAAAACCTTCCCATCTTCTAAAATAAGGCTACTCAAATGCACCATTCATCTACTAATGTCTCCTGTGAATGTGATGCATAAAATACACATAGCATACTCTTCCTCTCTTGATTCCTGGCCTTAGTCCTTGACAGTGGCATTTTCAGCAGTAACAAGCTGTATCCAAGTCCTTTCTGTGATGGCAGGACTTCCAACTGAATGTTGTGAGAGCTCCAGCCATTAAGCTGTTGGATTTTTATTTCATGTAATTGGTGAAGCAATTGTTGGAGCAGTTGTTGGAGCTGAGACTTGCACCAGTATCTTGGGTGTGTGTCTTAAGATCTGGGAAACAGCAGCTCCTTCCATCTGTGGTCTAATGATGAGCAAAACAAATTCCTCTAACTGGGAAAATTACTTGGACCAGTAACATAAAATTCAGTGACAAACTGCTAAAGGTAATCTCTCTAAAGTGAGCTCAGATTACTGCCTCTCCAAAGTTACAAGAGAGATTAGATTCAAATCTCTTAAAGCATAGGTGAATGATCCAAGAAAGCATCTACTTGATGGTTTCTCTGTCTTCCTGTGGCTTCTCACTGACATAGAAAACTAGACAAAAATGCCCTTAGAGTAAATTCATGGCTGACAATCTGTCTCACTCAGAGGAACATCAACCCTGTGCTTCACATGGATCATGTCAGTGTGACAGGAGCATCAGCACTTATTTTCAGTATTACTGTGTAAAATTGTGCATAGTTCTGCTTAGCTAGTTTTTGAGGTATCTGGCTATCTGCCTGTTTAAAGGAAAAGAGAAAATATCTGCAGTGAGTGTAGCACTTCTCTGATTATTTCTGTTTTCCAGAACCAATCCAGAGATTTTTAAGAGTTATAACAGCAAATCAAACCTAACTTTGGGGTGAGCTCAGTAAGATTCCATATAAAATAAATTACACTTCTGTGAAATTTATCTTAAAAGCTGCCAGTAATAATTCTCCACTATTTTAAAATTACCCTACATTGATCCTTTTTTGTCTCAGTATACCTTTTAATGCTTTAAAAATACCTTTAATATTTTACCTTTAATATTTACAGGAATTTTCCAGTTGAGATATCATAACATTATATATATAACATTATTTTCTTTCATCCTACCTTCTTGTTCTACTCCAGCAGTCTCACAATGAACTTGCTCTCAGAATGCGCATCCAGCTACACTTTCCTTTTATTACTTATGACAATCTTCAGAGTGCACAGCAGATTTTTTTTTTGCTAGACCTTATTCTTCACTCGTCATGAAAATAACACAATGCTCAAACCTTAATACTCTTATGTAATTTCATTTTTGCTATCAATAATAGATCAGACACATTCTTTCCCCGTTCCACCCTGCCCTCACTAAGGTGCTTTTGAATTTTAAAAAAAGATATGTAAAAAGGTAATTATTTTTAATATTTTACCTGTTATTATAATTATTTGATGTTAATTTCTGTTTCACTTTAGTGCCTCTGCTATCATATTGAGATAGGTTATGTTATGTATTTATATCTATATCTGTCTCCAATTTTTCTGTTCAGCTGTATTTTGGTCTAGAGTGAGGCTGATTAAACTGGCAATGTCTATTCCTTGGCAAATGCTGAGATATAATTTTATTTCATTATTAATTCCAAAATTGATGGAAGTTTTTACCAAATATTTGGAGACTGATGGATATGCTCTACCTAAAAATCATTGCAATATTGTGCTCTGATTCAGACCTGTAATTTTTTTTGTTCTGCTTCTAACTAAAAAAACTTTACAACTGAAATACAGTCCTGAGATTATCAATATTTTCTATTAGAATTTTTAAACAAGACCTCTCTTTACCAGGACATTTCCTCACTTTTTTTTTTCCCCTAGAAACAATATTTTCTAATGCAAGAACATAATTATTCGAATTTTCTTATTCTACAAAAAAGCTGGTAAGGTCTTGCAAGGTGTAGAATTCAGCTGAAATGAAAGATGAACCTAATATTTTCAGGAAGACCCTTGGCCCCAGGGAAAACTGGAGGGGCAAGAGCAGGGAAGCCCTGGCGCTCTTGTGCAGGCAGGAAGGCTCCTGCTGGACCCCAGTGGTATCCCACCCGCTCTTCCCTCCTCATCACTATATCAGGTTTAAGGTACTTAAGTAAAAGAAACAAACAAACAGAAAAAGAGGTAAAAGGGCATTCTTGGAGCTCAGATAGTGATGAGAAGGGAAAAAGCATGCTATCACATTCCTGAGGGAGATATTTGGTTTCCCAAAGGTGGAGGTAAACAAAAAGCCTGGGTGAAATTTGTCTCTCTTTGAAATGTGTTTCTTCCTTTTTTTTTTTCCCCTTTTAACATGGAGGCCCAGGGAGTTAAGAGCATGGGAAAGCTTTGTTTTGTCTTTATTTTGTCTTGAATTCAGCAGTGTTTGTAGGTTTAATTTCCTCACATAATGGATGCTCCATTTTAAATGCTTTAACATCTACAAGGCTCTCAATGTAGATGAATGAATGCTGCTATCACTCCCAGCACATCACTTTTATATCTTGTCAGACGGTTACAGGTATTAACAGCAGCATTTAAAATTCACTTTCTTCCTTGAAGAAAGCCCCAATATAAGACAGGACAAATTACAAGTAGTATGTATCGTGCAGCAGTGCTAAAACTGCTGTCAGCATCCCAACGTGGCCATATGTCTGACATAAAGTACACAAAAGAAAGTGTTGAGGATTGGAGCACAGGCTAATGATAAGTAGGCCAGTTAAACAATAAGCCTCTCAAGTGAGCAATATACATTCTGTTCTGTTTTTCTTACTTTGTGCTGCTTTAAATCAAAGTCCACAGGTCTGCTGTTGCTGGGAGGTTGGACATGTTGTCTGCCAGTAAAATAGGCCCTCTGCCAAGAAACTAAAGCTCACTCTTGGTAAAGGAAGAACATTGTTCACTAAAATAGTTTGTCTTTTGATGCCAAAGGAAATCAAATTGTAATCAAGGGCTGAGAACGGACTGAAGTCATAAAGGCTGGCTTGCCTCAGACTTTGGCAGCCTCGCTTGTTCCCAGGCATATTAAATATAATTTACATGTGCAGAGGGGAGAGGCTTTATTGCACTGGAAATTTGTTTTAAATAACACTTAAGTGAAACACTGTCAGAGGCAGCCAGGGTTACACTTCTACTGTCATTTAGACTGCTGAAAATCCAGAATATGTTCATGGTCTTCACTAGATTTATTCTGAACTCGCATGTGTGTAAATGGATATTTTTGATCAATGTTGATGAAACAATCACATTTCCTAGGTTCTGGTCACACATGCTGAGTGGAAAGTTCATGATGAAAGGCTTGCCTCAGTTAAAGAAAATATTTATGTGATTTTCTTCTATTTTATCATGCATGTGAAAATTCAGATTAACTATAAATAACAATATTTAGATGAAAATAAATGAATGCATATAGGACAGTTGAATCAATCATATCCTTGATCTGCAATGTATGGAGTGAAATAAATTTTACTGATAATTCATGTCTTAAAAAGTTAAAGTTTAAAATATGTAATTTATGGTTTCAGAAAGTAACTCAGGAACAACTCAGGAATACTTCAAAAAAAAAAAAAGAAAAATATGCATTTTATTTTTCTATATGAAATTTATCTTTTGGAACAGTAAGACAAGCTTTTATTTCACCATGGATTTGAAAACTAATTTTAAAATAGGCTCTCCCAAGAAGTGAAAATTATGCTTTTCAGTATCTTGTTCATAAGTAGCTAGCTAAGGGAAAATGTTGTTTTAATTTTTTGCACACTTTTGGATGAGATATTTTTCTTCTAACCTGACACCATAATATAGGTTACATCTGAAATGTGTTTTACAGATTCTTACTGAGTCAAAGCAATGGAATCTGCCAACTAAAAAGTAAAAAGTCTTCTATGAAGATCTCATTTACAATCACATTCCCTTCTTTGTTTTGCAGCTTTGTCACACTGCATATAGCATTTGTCAGCAAAATAGTTTTAGTTGCATATGTGCCATGCAAAGGGAAAGCTGGCCTTAGGGAAATCACAAGGTATAATTAAACTACCAAAGAAATGGTTGAGTAGCTGCTTCTTTAAGATGTAGGGACTTTTTTTCTTTTGCTATTTCAATTCTTCTGCTGGCAATACTATTTTAACAGCACATTTCCTCCTCAGAATGGAAATATTTAGATAAGTATGAACAGCTCACTTCTCTTCAAGCAACAATTGACATTTGAAGTAATTTAAGGTTAATTTTGTCAAAAGACTAGGACAGATCATTCACCTTGACAACCAGTTTGGAGGTCTAGCACTATGCCTTGGTGCTTGAGGAACCAAACAGGCGCCTGTATGATACATTCCTTAAAGCTCTGCCCCGTCTCTGTATGTATTTATCTAAGCTTTGATGATGCCTGACATATAAAACACTAGTTTAATACCCAAAATCTGTCATCTAAAGCCTCATGACTATGCTTTTTCTGGAGGCTCTTTTGAAAGTGTGTGTTGTTCATGTCTTCTGTATAAGATAGCTAATTTAATTTGACTCAGGGCAGTGGGGCTTAATAAGAGGCAAGGTGTTTAGGTAATGTGACCTGCATTTCTCACCATTGCCCGAGTCTGTGTGTGAGTCTAACCTAAGGCACTTAAAAATAACTTGGTGAAAATTTAAACAAAACTGTCTTTTCCTGAAGATGGGACTCTCCCTTTTCCAGAAAAAGTAGTGATAAAATTTAAATGCCTTATTTTCTGAACTAAATTACTTCAACTGTGATATTGATTTCCAATAATTTTATGGCAAAATATTAGGGTTTTTTAGTAAAGAAATGAGACTAAATTACTGCAGAAGTTCTGGAAGTTTACTTATGATATCAATGATTATATTTTACATTGCAGCATAAAAATACCAGGACTATGGGCTGTAACCCATGGCAGCCCTTTTTCTCAGCTGTAATACACTTTTAGAAGATACATGATGAGGGCCAAGAAACTACAAAAGACAGAAGGGTGACTGAAGAAGTAAAGTGCTCTGACACTCAGACATGAATTAAGTTTCCTGGCACTTTTGGCAGTCACAGGCACTCCCCAGGATTTGACAAATTGGTGGGTGCTTTTATCTAGTCCATGTCAGTGAGCAACACCATGTGATATCTGAGCATGGGCTTTTGAGACTAATTAAAGCAGGACATTGCTACAAAATGCAGTCAAAATAGGAAGTCATTCTAAGAAGTGACCTCCAGTACATGTGTTCCTTTAAGTGCATCCAGAAATTATGGTGCTCTGTGAGCTTGCACCTGTGGCTCCTGTGAAGAGCTGCAGCTCAGATTCTCTCTGAAGTCAGAGATGCTCTGAGACAGACCTGATCTCTCTGAAAAAGTCCACACAAGGAATCTTCCACAAAATTGCTTCAGGATTCAAGCCTGCCTGCAAAATTCCCTTCTCTAGCACAACACAATCCTGTACCATAGTTTTCAAGTGTTATCTTTCTGTTGCTTTTTTTCCCTTTCCTTTCAGTCAATGTGACACAGTATATTCAGTAGTTAACAGGACCATTTGTGTGTTTCTTGAAATAGGTACAAACAGACTGCTTTAAATGTTTTTGCTTTTATATCTAGATAGGTGTATAGATATTAAGATAGGCATAGAGATATTTATATTTTGGTTATGTTTTCTGTTTTCCCTTTGTACTGTCTTGTAAACACATCATGAACATGGTCCTTCGTTTTTGAAAACAATAGGAGCTGGATGCTTAACTTGGGGAAAGGAAATGAAAGACTCATCTCTATTGTTGTAGTTTTCTTAAAAAAAAGGTTTATGCTTTCGAAAATCTTTGAGGCTAACACTAAAACACTGGCAGACAGATATAAAGACAGCTCAGCTGAATGTGAAAACAAAAATGTCCAAGAGGTTTGAAGCTTGCGGCCTGACACTCCCACCGTCTCACCCTTACCTTGTCTGTAAATGTTCACTGGTAAATCAACCACCAGTAGCCCATCACTTGTTTGGGAATTGAATGTCTTATGATGTTTCTGCAGTAGGAAATTGGTCCCACTACTGCTGAAGAGACTGGGCAGCCCTATTTCTATCACATTACACTCTTCTGTTGGGCTTTTCTTTTTTCTTCTCAAAGAAGATCCAAAGCCAGTCAGGTCAAAGTTAGCAGCTGTTGAAATTGCTGCAAGCTTTTTAGAGACATGAAAATGTGTGCCAGAATTTTGGTTGAGATTGTGATGAACGCATTTTGACAAAGAGATCCTCCCCCTAAACTTTCTTCACATGCTAAGAGTCGGCAATATGGGAAAAGAGGGCTGAAAGGGGTGGAATTATTAGCTGTCACCTTAACAAAGGACTTTTGGAAATGTATTACCTCCTTGGCAAAGGGATTATCCTTCATGAGGTTTAGTGTCACATAAAGCACAAAAGATGGTTAAACAGAAAAGTCTGTAAACAATAATATTTAAAGATCTGCAACAGTCATATTAATTATTCTATATCTCTAAATCAATCATCATTCCTAAATGAAGAAACTATTTTTCAGCAGTCAGGCAATCAGGTGACACAGGCCCCATAGTCATCTCTCTAATTAAAACCATCCAAAATTCCTGTGTGGATATATATTGGTGTAGATGGGCATATATCTGTATTGTGCCTAAAATTAAACACCTCTCTCTATTAACATCAAATATAATTTAAAAGAATTTTTCTTAATTAAAATACCATTCAGACTAAACAAATGTCTGTTACTTCTGCTACAGGAGCAAACATTTTTTTCCTTGTGTTTGTCTGAGTTGGAATTAAGTGAAATACAACATCTCTGCACTGCAAGAAACCTGTTCATACAACCTACTGAAACCATAAGCAGGCAAATTTTGGTTTTCATCTACTGCAAATCCAATGCAATGAAACAGTGAAAAAGAGCAGCCTTATCATTTAATAATACAAGAAACAGTCATCTCAATCACTGATGCAAAAAATGTCATGATTTCAGCCAAAGTAATTTAAACAAACAAATAAACAACCCAAGTTTAAAATCCTTACTCCAGATCAGGTGCTTGTTCAAGGAATGTCAGAAACCATGTCAGACAAAGCATAAAAAATGCAGGAGACTAATTTTGGAATATGCTGTCAAAAGCAAATATGAAAGACTATTCAAAGGCAAACATATCTGTTCACTGAGATGCATTATAATACTGGCTATTCAATTTCTTGTTCAAGGTCAAAGGCCCTAAAATAAAAACCTAAACTCAATGTTGATTTCTTTGCCCACAAACATACAAATAACTTTAAAGATACATATTGTACTCATCCAATCACTTTCCCATTAATATTTTCATTTTTAAACACTATTGTTTGATTGATTACTCCTCAAATGTGATGAATCTGTGTGATAAATAGCAGTTTGCAAAACAAGGCAAATTTTAGCAAATTTGTCCACTTTTGCAGTTGCAAAAGATAAATAATATTAAAAATCCTTTTAAAAAACCTCTAACAATAAATCCTATGAACCAAATGGTAACAATGAATGGTAGCAGTTTTAGGATACTAGAGTGAAACTCTTGAAAGATATCCACAGACATATTTTGCCTTTCTCTGTGATAATATAGACTTTTCAATATCTTATTGTGTAGAAGACATTTATAGTTTGCATCATGCACTGCAGTTCCATAGGAAGACACAAGGAAAAACAAGTTCAAAATTCAAACAAAAAGCATAGTATTTTTTTTTCTACTTTATCAAGAAAGAATAACTGTTGTGTACCTAATATGCAGAGACATCTTAGTATAACAAGATACAGCTTAACTCCTAGAGTCCTTGTTATTTAATCCATTTAGTTCTGCCCAGGGATCACATGAATTTATGGAAACCCCCTGCTACCCTCTTTGTTGACTTCCATCCCTGCTGGGAGATCCCCATCTGCTGGGAAGCAAAAGTCTGTTCTGAACTTTACCTCATTTAACAGAGTGCCACATGTAAATCCAACTTCTTCATTTATTACTTTGACAGAGCAGATGGCAATGGGCTTTTAAAAGAATGTAATGTTGCTTAAAACTAGCTATATTTGTAGAAATAATAGTTTTAGCTGCTTGGATTCTAGTGTCTGATTTTTAAGAAGAGAATCTGACACAGACAATTAAATTTCTGAGCCATCAGTACTTAGTGATGCATCATAATTTAGCTGTTTTCAGAAAATCATATTGTGACCAAATAATCATTCATTAAGACAGAAAATACTTTTTTAATGGAAATTTGAGACTTGTGTTTTGTGGCTGATATGAGTGACTAGTTTTCTAATAGCCTTAATCACTGGAGTATTTCTTTACTTGTTCATTTAAGCCCATTAATGAAAACGTATGATGTTAAGTCTAATATCTACTAACCCTTGATGACTGTTTTGACTTCCAGCATTGTCCTATAAATAACTGTGAATGACATGCACTGAAAATCAAAGAGTATTATTTCACTGTGATTAAAGAGAACAGGTTCACCCAAGACTTCCTTTTCATCCAGTAAGACGACAGAGAAATTCATTGTTAGTTTGAGTCAGATGTAATGTACTTCAAAATGTCTTGTCCTTAAAAATCTTACCCTAAATGCATAATGCAGGCTTTAAAAATACTTGAAAACTCAATGACAGCCACTGGGTTTTCTTGTAGAAGGCACATAATGGGATAGGGAACATCAAGCACAATCATAGTACCCTGGGCTTGAAGATTGCAAATAATATAAATTACTTGTCCTCAAGATCCAGTCTAGTGGATTGTGTGTTTGTCTGTTTGTTTATAATTGGTGACATCTGAAAGTTTTTTAAGCCCTGAAAAAGGGAAGTAAACCTTTCATGTCCAGTGCTGACTGTGCTTTTCTAACTGAGGATATCAGCTAACTTGATGCTCCGTGAAATCCAAAGAGCCTGCATTCATCTGATACAGCCAGGATCTTTGGTTATGTTCATGTTGGCTATGAACCTTCTGATCACATTATGGGTACTGTGGCCAAAGGGCACTGGTTGTTTATGTGACATTTGTGGTCTGTCATGCAATCATGTCATCTTGTGTGGCTCCTTCGGGGTGAGACCTCATATGAAGTGAACAATCTGTGTCCTTTGCTCTAAATTAAACAAATACTCCTAATATGCACTTCCTTAGTTCAATGTCAGGTGTTTTAAGGTCTTTCTGTCTTGTGCATATGCTTAGGCCATAATGTCAGATACCATGATTCATAATAGGTTTTTGCTTTTCTGATGATAAATAATACTGTTTAAAAACAAGGCTGTCTGTCCCCAAAGGGCTTTTATAATGAACTGCACAGGCCTCCTCTGCAACTATGCTGGTCAAACTTCTGTGATACAACACACGGCTTTTATTGATCATCTGGAGAATATTATACCAGGAGGGGTTTGTCTCTCAGTGTAATTTCCTTTAATATACATTGTACCACATAATGGAAATTTCTTAAGCTTTACTGTCATGCTGATTTTTCTTGAGTTTAGTTGCAGACAATTGTTAAGATTCTTGAGTTAAAGTTTAAAACCTAAGGTTCATCTCCCGCATGAAACAAACCCTAGAAGATAACCGATGGTTATCTACCGCCTTAAAATAACCAATGGTGACAAATTCCTTTGCAATTATTTTCTGCAATGAAATATGCAGAAAAGTTGTGCATCAGAGTAAAAGCCAGGGAGCCTCTGTCCTTATTTGATAAATCTAAGGAAAATTGGAGTCAGACGTGGCTATTCCTGCTTTGACTATAACCTCAGGAACACACCTTACTCTTTTCATGCAGCTCCAATGGAAAAGGACAGCAGTGATCTTCTCTGCCAATAAATGTGATAGGAAATCACAGGATAATTAGTAACTGTGTATAACATAATCCTGTTGAGAAACTGGGCTGCTTTGGGGGCATTTTAGCTACTATAAGGAACTGAGGCCTGGGAGAAGGAAGACATCAAAGTCCTGCTGCTGTGAGCTCTGCTGGTCCAACAAAACTGTGGTGTGCTTATTTTAAAAATAAAAATACTCATCCTTTCTTGCATTTGTGAACCTACAGATTGAAATTTAGAAAAACATTGTTATTCTGTAGTAAAGAAAAAAAAAGGTGAAACCAGGACTTTAAGTTTGTTTCCTAAATTGTCTAGGATTATAGTTGTCTCATTCTTTGTAATTAGTACTTAAAGCAAATGCAAAAAAATGTAGAACATATTCTAGACATAAAAGGAAGAATATAATCACCCATGAAAGTTAACATTGCATGGAATTTAAAGAAAAAAAGTAAAGAAAATCCCCAATGTGGTTGCACAAGAATTTGAAAAAAGCCCCATATTGGTAAGCCAGATGCTTCCTTTTTTCAAAGGTTGTGTGTAGGCAGTTTATGGTATTTCGGTAATTCTGACCTTTGTCTGACTATGTGGCTGTGTGTGAATAGAAGTCTAAACAAGGAAAGCAATCACTCTGTGTACAAGTGGTTAAAATTCATGGCTAGCAGGGAGCAGATTGCAACAGGAAAGCCCCCAGCCTGTCCATCTACTGGTACCCCACCACCAGCAGAGCTCCTTTTATTCCTGCTTCTCCCTATGGTTGCCTTCAATTCTTTTGCAAATCTTTCTCTCCCCTCACAAATTTATAGCCCATTGATGCCTTTCTGTGGGTGGCTTGAAACATCTGGATAACAATCTTGCAGTCTGTGTCCTGCACCCTTCCCTGGAACAATGGTGGGTGCAGGGCTGCCATCAAACCCAGAGGAAGAATGGAGCTGGTTAACTCGTACATGCACTGCCTGCCCCTGATCAGGGGGCAAGGGGATGTGGAGGAGCTCAGGGTGCCACTGTCAGTCTCAGAAAAGTGGTTCCAGCCATTGTTACATCATGTTTCCTTAGGTTAATTCAGGGTGGGTGATGCTGATTTCGCCCTCCTGGATGTCAGCCCCTTTGCTGACCAGCAGTAGGTTCAGTGTGAGGTGGTTGAACTCACACATCTCCAGTCCCTCAGTGTGGCAGAGCAGGAAACGTCTCAAAAGGGCACACACAATTAATTTGCAGGAGTTTTACATTGAAATTAATTTAGTGGGTTTTAATAGACAGTACAGCTTTCCCCCAGAGTTTTAAAAGAATTAGATAACTGGGATCAAGCTTCCTATTGAACTTTAAATTTAATTTTAGAAGAAATGTCTGTAATTCATTTATCTGAAAAACTAGAGATTCTTTTTGGTTTAGGATAACCAGGAGAGAGAACTAATAGAAAAAACTTTCCTCGCTTTTTCCTAGGTAGTACAATCATTCTAGGACATTAAATTAGGAGTTTGCAGTTGCAATAAATATTGTTTGGGGTTTCCTTGTGGTTTTGTTACCCTTATATGTGGGAATCCGAGGGTTCAGTGATGAGCATATTCTTCCTTTGTACTTATGTTATTCAGTGTGTAGCAATGTGTTGCTAAATGATACAAGCTAAGTCAGAGTTACTTAACTATTTCAGTGAGATCTCTTGAACCACAGAGATGTTTGTTTAACTTTCTCATTGTTAGACCAGCCAAGTGCTGCCTGCCATGTTCTTCCTGCAATCTGTGAGGGCTGGAAGTGCCACAACTTACACACCTTGGTAAATTCTCAGCAAAATTTTACTGCCAATCCAGACTAATACTCCCATTTTTGTGTGTCAGGGTTAGGCACAATTTCCATATATGATATTGGTTTTGTTGACATTATGTTCTATTTTATAGTGACTGTCCTAATTTTTGGAAATTTTGCACAGGCATAGAGACTCAAGCCAAAGATTGAAAGATGTCAAGCAACTTATCAAAATTTGCTCATGTAGATGGGTTTTCTGATACTTTTTCTGCAACTTGCACCCTTCAACAACCGCAACAAAAAAACCCCAAAAAAAAAAAAAAAAAAAAAAAAAAAAAAAAACAACCCCAAAAAACCATAAAAAAGAGGAACAACAAAAAGCTGCATCTCTCACTGTATTTGATGGTATTTGCCCTTGCTGAAATTTCTTCCTGGCTTGATAGTACATCTACACCAGGGTGATATGCTTGATGCTATTGTGCAGGGATAATAGGTCTGTGACCTCAAATGACACGCTTCAGATGCACCCAAGTGGCAAAGCAATAGTAGGATGACATAGCAATCTTTTATTACCTACAGAACAGTAAATATGTCAGGTGAAGAGGTTGATTCACGGTTGGTATGGGAGGGACATGAGCTTGTAGAAAAACATATAAACGTGTCTGACCCATTAAGATATAGCTGCTTGTCTTCTGTGTGTGCTGAAGAACACTGATGGCTATTAGTCTGCTTTTATTGAGAGGACTACTGGCAGGTGTTATAAGTCTCTCCAGAGAGCCTTGATGCAAAAATGATTAACTGACTGAGGCAGGAGTTTGAGCACACATACAATTAGTGTGTGTCACAGCAGTGAAGACAGTGTGTATAATATTACTTGTGTTGGAGAACTGCTTTGGTATCAAGTACTAAATACTGAGAACAAAGCATTAGAACTCATTCCAAAGTGCCTTGCTTTTGGGAAGAATGATCAGTTTTCAGTCATTCTCAGAACAGAAAAAATTACTGAGAAAATTGTTTGTCTGTCTCTAAAGAAAACGTGCATACACAAATGTTAAGTGATGCATTACTTTGTGGAGAGTAGGATGGCATTATTATTGAACAAAATGTAAATCATATTTAAGAACATGACAGAAATTCTGATTTTTGAAATTGCTTTTTATAGAGATGTGTTTTCACACTTCAATATTGTCATTATTTTGTCAAAAAACACCAAAATCAACCCAACCATGACAGGCATTTAAATGAGATTAAGTATCAATTTCCAGCCAAAACAACTTCTGTAAAAGCTTACTAGTAGTATATTTTTAGTGCTAATCAATTAATAAAAAATAATTTTCAAGGCGATTAATTAATTTATTTAGCAGCTATAAACTACAAATGAATTGATCCATCTATTTAGAGAAAGCAGAGGTGAATGTTTTAGTACTTTATGGAAAGTCTTCTCTAAATTCCTGTAGCATACTATTTCATTGATTGGCATCTGTCTGCACTTAAAACAAAGGGGAAAACAAAGGGAAAAGCATTCCCTGCAGCACATCCCCTGAGGACTGGGGAATTTCTTTCTTTTATCTATTGTGGATGTAAACACTACATTTCACCCTACCAAACTAAAGCTTTTGCTCCTGAAATTAGAGATGCTTTGCGCTTCTTGTCACATCCTAGCTCTCTGTGAAGAGAGGTCCTCTAAGGAGCTTCTGCTTATCTTGTTTTACTTTGAAACCTGTTCAAAGGAAAGAAGAAAGATCCCACTTAGCCTAGTTAGCCTGAGACTAGATCATTTGGTTTGCTTATGGAAAGGCTTCCCTTTAAAGATAAGAGCCCTCAGAATGTATCAGATAAATTGAGTTAAACTTTTGGGTTGTATGTCTTACTGTGGGTCTGAGTACTTCCGTGGCTGTCTGCTGTAGCATGTGAGCACATCACAGTTACTCAGTTTTGTCATTATAACACCCCAGTGAGATAAGAAAATGTCTTTATTTTGTGCCTGGGGAACTGAATCACAGGGTAGGTGAATAATCTTGCCTGAAGTCAAATGGAAACACTGTGGGAAGCTCTGTGGTTGTTTCAGGGTACTAAAACTAGGTCTGGTGTCCCAGAGCTGAACTGTCTCCACAAAAACAAGCTTTTTTAAAATTTTTGTCAGCTGCACCAAAACTTAGTAAGTGTTTTTTTTACTGAGAATTGTGATCAAATCACACACAGACCTGAAGGAGCATCAGTAGTGGTTAAGTATACAGCATTTTTAAGATACTACTCAGTATGTACATGCACATTTTTGTAAACTGTGCATTTGATAATATGTGACTAGGTATTTAGGACTTAGACATATGAATAAATTTTCATGACTTCTAAGGCAAAATAAAACAATACATTCCTTTAAAGTTCAGCTAAAAAATAATCAACTATTTTTCAGATTTTTGAGATAAGAATGCATAATGATTTACCACAATTAGGTGGGTACATATAATTTACATTGTAATAACGTGATGATTTTATTACTGAATTTGCAGTGTTTAAATACATTAAAATACATGGTCTCTGCATTCTGGGCTCAAAGTGGAAGCATCTCCTCTAGTGAACAGAAAAAGGATACAGAGTGATTACCCTCTCTAGCTGCAAAAGACAGTGATAATGTGATCCTGGACTAACCTTTTATGTACACTTAGCAAGAACTAGTACAAGCTAGGATCAATTCTTCAACAGAGCAGATTTAGGGCTTTTTGGTTTAAATAGGACTTGGACATAATTTATGGCAATTCTTGAATTCAGTTAAGAGAAGGTATCTGACGCAAGTTCTTTGTTTCCCCATGTCTGCTGCCTGCAGCTACAAGTAGCACTGGAAAAGGGAACAACAGGATTTTTACTGAGATAGGTGACAGCAGAGCAGAAGCCTCCTGCCTGGGTAAGTGGCACAGGGAGGGGGAAAGTGCAATCTCTGTTCCCTCCTGGGGTGCACCTGGGGAGGTCACTTCTGTCTCTGTGTGTTACTGTGGCTACTGCTGATGTCTGTGCTTGTCACACTACTTACACCAAGAGCCTGTACGGTGGAATACACAAAGTGGTACCCAAATGTGCAGACACCCCCGTGAAAGTGTCATAACATTGGAGGGAAGGCTTAGAAGCAAAACTAAGTACAGGCATTTCTGTTCCAGACTGGGGAAGGATTTGAAATCTCCGTTGTCAGAAATGGTTGTGCCATTCCATAGAAGTAGCACAAGTGTACTGATACTGGCTGGGGTGTGCATAGGCTTCATGAACATGTGTGTTTGAATGTAAAATGTGTATATTTACACTCATCTGTACATTTATAAACATTTATATATGTTGAACTGTACTTTTTTCTTGTACTGTTCTACACTTAGAAAAACAAATAAAAATTGGATAGACTATTTCCACTGCCTTTGGAATCTCACTTGCTCAGGTTAAAAAAAAAACAACAACAAAAAAAACCCCCAACCCCCCCAATAATAATATAGACGTTATTATTTAATAATAAAAATAATATAAAAAGTTATTTAAATTATAAGTGAAGGCACTTACACTTGAGAGTATAACTGAAGCCACCTCTTCCCATTGTTTTTTCTGTCACAAGCAAATTGTTGTTTTGTGCTAGTAGACGTTCCAGTTTTTTAATATCCAACAGACTGACAATGACAAAGGGTATTGTAAATTTTGATTAATGAAATATTGCTTTCTTAGGCTATTTTTCTAACATTAGGCAATGTTGTCTTGTTTCTATCCTTGCCTGACGGCCCGAAAAATTTATTGATTTAGAATTTTATTGTCTAGCATCTTATGTCTCATGTCTAGTGTCTCCTATGCATTTCCATCATCTTTCTGGAACAGTTAAAATGACACAAGCTGAGTTTCCTAACATGGTTCTGAATATGACTTAAACTCAGCTGGTAACAGCACCACACAACTCCTCACTTACTCCCCCCTCAGTGGGATGGGGTGAGAAAATTTGTGGGCCAAGATAAATACAGTCTAATAACTTACAATCAAAAATAACAATAAGCAAAAGAGGAAAAATAACAAGGACAGATAAAAATAAAACCAAAGCAACACAAGTTACACAATGAAAAGTGTTTCTCACCACCAGCTGACACACGCCCAGCCAGGCCCTGAGCAGTGCCCCCCACTGATTACCAATCTTCCCACCCAGTTTTCTTGCTGAGCACACCATCATGCTATAAGGGATATTGCTTTGGTCAGCGGGGTCAGCTGTCCCAGCTGTGTTGCCTCCCAGCTCCTTGTTCCCCCCTTGTTCCCCCCTTGTTCCCACTGCTCACTGGCGGAAAGATGCAAGAAGCAGAAAAGGCCTTGACTGCCTAAGCCCTGCTCAGTGATAACAAAAACATCCCTCTGCTGTCAAACTGTTTCCAGTACAAATCCAAGCACAGCCTTGTGCAAATCCAAGCACAGCCCTATGCCAGCTACTATAAAGAAATTTAGCTCTATTTCAGCCCCAGCCAGCACAATGGCCTTTTAGGCAATATGGATATCCCACATGAAAAGCAGAGATGCTGTCACTGTTGCCTCAATGTGCTTTAACTTTTGATACTATTATAATTTCCTCCACAATCTCACCCAAATTATTCAAAATACCATGGACTTTGAACAGTTTATGATTGCATCATCATGTCTCACAGTACTTCTCAGGTAAATAAATTTATTCACTATAGACAGTGAATAATTTTAACAGGTGATACATAAGACTTAAAAAATTCAAACACTTCAGGTAACACTTCAGTAAGACACTACAATATTTCTGTGTACCTCAGGCCTCAGTTCCAAATTACAGCATTTTTTTTCTCAAGAGTGAGAATTTATTTACTGAATTAACTCTGCTCTGGCTTCCTGATTTTTGGTGGTGTGGAGAAATTCACAGTGCTGTCAATGAGTGCAGGAGATTCTTATAATCTTAAATTTGAAACGTTTGTGTAAGCCTTCGAGTTTTTAAATGTATACTTATTTTAATCTCCCGCATCTCTACTATCAAAATAGATATTAGACTACGTATTCTATACTGACATGATAAACAAGACCTGAAAATACAATTGCAAAATGCCAATTTTACACTAGTTAAGGATCTGATTCAGCAAATAAAGTAGAAAACATAATCTGGAGGTAATACTCAGAATTATATTACTCTGCAGAGATATTTATGAACAGATTTGTTTAATGTGTTTATTTTGTGCCTACAAACTTTGTATAAATATTCCAAGTTTTGGGAAGATGGAAGGGAAGAGTTAGAAGGGAGGCTTACCCAGTACAAGAGAAAAATGACATAAGAATTCCTCCTGTGCAGCCATTAGATACCAAAACTTCTCACGCAATAGTGATTTATTGTGGGAAAGAATAAGAAAGATGGTGTGTATAAATCAGAGTGTTAGCTGAGATGTGGCTCAACTTCAAAGCCTTCACACTTCCTTCCCTCTACTTTTTACTTTATTCTACAGCTTCTTTTCCCAGTGAAAACTGCTTTTCTCCTTCATCTGTGTTTTACTCTGTCTTCTTGTATACTTTAAAGATCCCTGATTATAGCACAGTTTTTGATCTTCTATATTAGATTCCATGTAATTATCAATGTCTTGCTTGGGACTGCTATAGATCCCTGCTGTGCTGGACTGAAAAGTGCTGAGTTGCTTTCAGAGGGTAATCTTCATTGTCCTGAAAAAACAGAGGGTCATATGGTGGTGTAGGCATGAGAAAAAAACACTAAAGAAAACAAACTTAAAAATTAAGCAAAATAAATAACACAGTTTCATGTAGTAACTTTGCTGCAGCAGATGGACTTGGCAGGATGCCCAAGCAATAGTCACCAAAAAGATTCTTCTAGCTTTTCTGAAGCCAAATGAACCAGCTACTGAAAGAAAATTGTTCACTTGTTAAAGAATAACATCAGAATATTAAAGTGGGTAATGTCGTGATAAGCAAATATGATTTTTCCCCCTATTTACATCTTAAAAGACTTCGGTATCTGCAAGGTTAGCTTAGGGGAGTTTTTTGGGTTTCCTGTTTTTTTTTTTTTTTTTTTTTTTTTTTTTTTTTTTTTTTTTTTGTGGGGAGGAAGCAAGTTAAGAAAGTCTCAAGTCTTTTGGAGATGTGAGAGCATTTTCTGGTTTTTATCAGTGATTTTTAGCAAAGGACAAACTAATGAATGTGTAAGCATGCAACCATGACAACAGTGCAAGAAGAAAAAGCCTCATTACCCACAAAATTACTGAAATTACTGTTCTCATAGGTTTTGACTGAAGAGATGCTGTTTTCCCTAGACTCAGTTTCTGTTATTTGTCCAGACTGTGGACTTTTAAAAACTTTTCTTCACTTTTCACTTTTCTAATAAACAGTTACCCAAGCAGCAATGCCCATCACATGTGGGATTGCAAGGAGTAGAAACCTGCCTTGAAAACCTAAGTTGTTTAGCTACTAATCCTGTGTTTTGGCACCATTTGCAAAACTCGCTTATGACGCAGTGCCAAACTGGGAGCCCTGCTGATGCTGGTTCACCATTAATTACCAGCCTAGCTTGGTGGAGTAGTTTCAGGTAAGTCTGCATGGTGACGTGATGTCTGTGTTGCACTGTAGTCATGGGCTTTGCCACAAGTTCTGCCTGCACTCTAACCACTTCCTAGTATGAATGTGGTGTCCAGTAGTAAATGTAGCACCTGTAGGAAATTCTATGAGAATACATTTCAGAGAAAAACTGTTTTCTGTCTTTTTATTTTCCTTGTCTTTTCTTCATGCTTGTCTTTTCACTCTATCTCCACTCCATCTCCATATTTTCACTCAGCTGCACTGATGTTATCAAAGTTTGGTATACCTTCATCCCATCCTAGTCTAATAATTCCCTGGCTGCCTGTACTCTATACCTGTGACCTGAATTAAGCATGCTGTTTTCTAGGCTATAATTCAAAATCTTAAATAAATCTCTGAGTAACAGTGATCCCTGCAGTAATTCACTGTCCTGGTCTCTACGGGATAACACATTGTCGTTTACCATTGGACTTTGCTTACTGTATGGACTACTCCTCATTTGTACCTTAAAAATCCCATAGTTCAGGCACCAGCTGTCAGTAATGAAAGTTAAGACATTTAGCTCATTGCTGGTCATCTCAGTAACTTCATGTCTTTCCTGTAAGTGGTTGCCAAAAGAAAAGGTTAAGAGTTGCACAGTAATAAGGTCATAAGACACATAAGGACAGCAATACAAAGGGGAGGAGAACAATAGCGAGGGCAACTGGGATAGATGAAACAGTAAAAGTTTGCTTGAGAGAATAACATCAGTGGCAATGACATCAAGAGGAAATGGGAAACAGTCATGAGAAGAGGAAAATAGATCATTAGAAGAAAAAGGCAGTGTTGGACAAAAAACCAAAAACCACGGTACAATGTTTAATTAAAGCTAGGTTACACATCTAGTCAAGACACCTCTTCAGAAATTAAAAAAAAAGGAAAACTGTTCAGATATCTGCCTTTCATAGCTGACATTTTATTCCAGTTAAAATGAAAGTAAACAAACAACACAACAACAACAACAATCAAATAAATCTCTTGCATTATTGTTTTGCATTATAGGTTCCGAATTACAGAAGTCCACTAGATCTCAAATGGAAGAGTACCAGCATATTTTACCACCGACCTGAGCTGGGGTTGTGATTACTTAATGTATATAATCTAATATTGTGAACTGCATAAAAGATATCTTGGGATAGGCGTTCAAGGAGAAGTTTGTGTAATAACATTTATCACTGTATTCTGCAATATTAAAGAAGGGTTATATTTTGAGTTATTATGCTGTAGTTCTCTCTAGAAATGTAAATCCACTGAAGTTTCAGTTCAAATAAATCTTTTCCAAAACTTCTAAGGGTTTCTCTGTTCCTCCCATACTCCTCCCAATTCAATTCCATTCCTGATTACCCTCCAAAACCTATTCATTTATGCTGATTGTTAAATATCCTTTTCCCATTTACACTAACTGCATCATTATCAGCCTTACTGCAGCAGGACCATTTATGTTGTCCTTTGCTGTGCTTTCATATTACCATCCCTCCTCTCCTCTGACCACTGACCTTCACCTCCTCCAGTGAATGACTCTGATCTCTTTTCTACTGTCAAAGCTCCTTCCCTGTTTATTGCTGCCTGATGTAATTTTGATTGGATTTTACTAAACCTCTGAAAGGTGTCAGGTGAACCTGAAGATTTTGTGCTGGTGAATCTTGAAAAGTTCCCGAGTCCTTCTACAGTGTATTTTGACATGGAAACTGAGAAAACTTGAGGAATTTTCTAGGTTTTTATGCGATTTTGATAAGATCTGGAATGAACAATATTGAGAGGGGAATAGTACAGGAAAATAAGATGAAAATTCTAAGTTAAAAATGAAAGCAGGAGGACATTTACTTAACTGACATATTTTTATTTAAATTTTATTTTTCTCTCTTTTCTCTTTACCATGTCCTCTCAATTTTCCTCACACATTCTTTTCCCAGCCATAGAAAGTCTGAATGAAGTGATGTATCATCATTTGGTAGGTCACAAGGTTGGGAATCCAGATCCTATCAGGTTGCAAGTATACTGAGGTACTCCCAGAAGTGAGCAACACAGATTTTCCTGACATGCTGTTACAGCAGAGGGGTTTGGGGACATCTCTGTTGGATGCAATGATAACTTTCTCTTCCAAATAACTGTCAGAGGTTTTAAGCAGTCTTGAAAAGTTAAGGATGGTTTTGTTTAGGAACAAAAATACTGAAATTTTTTTTTCTGCTTCCATTTCTCTGTCTCTGAACAGAAAAGGGGAACAACTGAAATTTTTCTGCACATTGGACAGTATGGAGTCACGGGGAACCCCTAAAGCAACAGGATGTGCAACAGACTGGCATGTCCAAGAAGGGTGCTCCTACCTTCCAGCCCTCCAGGATGGAGTGGGAACTGGACGGTGCAGGAAAGCATGGGAAGCAGTTGTGCTCACCCTCATAATAAGAATGGAAATGAAAGAGCTTTGCTTAATCCTTTCACCTGTATGGGGACTGGCAACAATTTTGTTTTATATTTTATGCTCCTAGCAGTGCATGAAAGTCCCTTTACTCCTCTGTTCTGCTTAAAGAAGCCAGGCAAAGGTCAGCAGTTTTATGAACTGTATCACTCTTAGAGGGCAGACCTCTTGGGTAAAAAAAAGAAAAAATAGAAAGCCAACAGGTGAAAATAATCAAGATTTAAATCCTCTCTTAATGTGGTAAATTCTGTGGGTCAAGGTAATGCAGCACTGAAATAGGCAGGCGTGGAAGCTCACATTTCCCCAGGGTGTGACTAATGCAACTCTAAAACAACACACATGATCCCAAAGTATTAAAGCACTCATAAAAGAACACTCCTCTGAGTATAAGAATATTGTGTGAAGTGTTTGTCTACTTTATAGGATGTTGTTTCTTAGTCAGACTGCTTCACCATGGCATATCCTGGTACTTATGCACCCCTTTCCTTTTCTCTGTTTTGCAATGCAAGTTTACTAACATCAGTGGACCATCCCCTAGCATTTTTAGATCTATGGGACAATATTTTTATTGAGCTCTTTTTTCCCTAGAAGTAATGGAAAAGACTATCTGAGTGCTCCTTTGTTAAGTCTATTTTAGTGCTGACACAATGCAGCAATGTACTGCACAATAAATAAGTTTGTAACAAGGACATGTGGTACTTTTTGTCTCTAGAGAGGTGGACACTGGTTAATTGACATGATATTTCACAGAAACCTGTAATTATCAGCCAGATTTGTTTCTGACCCATGCACTGATGTTTCAGGTTTTCCTTTCAGGTACAATGAAGCTGTGCCTTTGAATTAAACAGAGTTAGCAGTGTGTGCATTAAATTCAAACAGCAGTCCTTCATGTTTGAGCTAAAAGAGAGCACAGGTTGGTGGGAATTTTGTGTATCAAGGAAATTAAAAAAAAAAAAGAAAAAAGAAAAAAAACAAAGCCTGGCCTTGCTGTATAAAATTCCACTTCAAAAAAGAAAACCCAGAAAGTGAGTAGTTTGTTACAATCAAGCGGAAAGTCAACAGAGACTCTTGAACTTTTCCTGTTTTTGTTGTGTCTAATGTCCAGCAATTGCTTCAGACTAATAGTCAGTTTCTCAGGGTTACATTAATACTTCAAAGAATTTGACCAAGCCACAACTGAAAAATGGATTTTCCTTTTGAAAGCGTTGATGGCAAGTTTGATTAAAACCTTTAATTTCTCACAAATAACTTCTGCAGTTAAATAAGCCTTTATTTTAGACTTGCTTAATTTATTAAAGTCTCATCTCACCTGTTTGCTTAGTGAAACCATTTCTTTGCAAATGTTTGATAGAAAAGAGAGTCTGAGATGCTTAAGGGCAAGTAAACATCCATAGCATGAAAACCTCTGCATCTTCTCAAAAATGAACTATTATTTTGACCTGAACATTCACAAGATGTTTAAAAGGAGACAGGATCCTTCTTGTCTATAACATTTTTGTAGAACTACTAGTGCTGGAGATTATTTGTACATAATGAATATAAGATGATTCACTTCTCCTAGCATAATATCTTCTCTGGGCAAAATTGGGGTTTTAGACCTGTCTCTGGACTTTCCTGTGCATGCTCTTAACTCCTTACTGCCTGAATATGTAAATATAAGACTCCAGTACTTCCCAAGGCATCGTTTTACAGGGAAATGTTTTTAAGTTTCAGAGAAATGTTTTTAAGTTGTAGCTGAAATGTAAACTATGATATAAATTAATTTGAAAAAAGCTTGTGACATTGAATACCACAGTACTAAAACATTTAATTCCCTATAGCTTGTACTATTCAAAAACATAGGGAGAAGGAAGGAAGTGGCGGAAGGAAGTGGCGGAAGGAAGTGGCGGAAGGAAGTGGCGGAAGGAAGGAAGGAAGGAAGGAAGGAAGAAAGGAAGGAAGGAAGGAAGGAAGGAAGGAAGGAAGGTTAATTTAACCTGTAAGTTACTAGGTGCCTGAATAAACATTATGTTACCACAAGGAACAAAACAGCCGGAGATGGGAAGTGAGGACTATTTTATTCTGTGGAAATACTGGCTGAAAATGACATCTGAATTACAGTGTAGCTTTATTCTGGTTTGAATATTGGCTGTCCTCCCACAGTCCCACTGTAAATCTGGTATGATAAAACTCTGTACCAACATATGCCAGCTAATTCAACAGAAATGTGTGCATAAATTGATCCTGATCTAGGTAAACTAAAACAATATGTGATCTGGAAATTCACAAGGTGGATACAGGTGGTTTTGCAGCCTCAGACTTTCTTTGTAATCGGTGTCCTCAGAGATCAGGAGTTTCAGCCACACATTTGGCAGTGGTCTCTGTCCCTCTGCATGCACTGGGCATTGGGCAGCTGAGCATCCTGCCTGCAGTTTTGTCTAGAATCCCATGCTGTTGTTCTAGAGTCCCCTTCATCCATTAATGTCTTAATGACAAGTGATACACAGATTCAATACAGAGCATAAATAATGAAGTTCAGTTTTTCTTATGCAGTTCTTTGTCACAAAATCATTCCTTTGGAAGAGCATTTGGATTTCATCTCCCAAGTCTCATGGCAAAATTTTTTCATACTAGGATAGTATGTAGCTGACTTAATTTCAAATGCTAATTCAATTTTATTTAAGATCTTGTCAAGCTAATTCTTTGAGTAAGTTACAGTGAGTAAAGGAGAAATATAAAATCTAAATATAAATATGCATGTAATAATAGAGCTGTCAGAATGATTGGTTTATGAAAGCAAGCAGTCTTCCTGACATTCCTAGACATACCATTCACTTTGTTTAGAATTTTCTTTCTCATTCTTGTGTCATTACATGATTTCTGCAATGCTGAGAAAAAAGACCTAGGTTTTTTTCTGAACAACAAGCACTTTAAATCCCTCATACCATATAAAATGGACATAAATATAGGTCTGGTGGGAAATAGCTTTGGGGTATTTAAATCATATTTGCTGCTTAAATTTAAATACATTCTAGCAATCTAGCACTCTGCTGACCTCTGGATAGAAAATACCTCAGTCTGAATACACCTTATTCCCAATATTGTGAACAATCACTTTGCTGTTTCTTACAATTTTGCTTTCAGCATACTGCTCTCCTTTGATTTCCTCCTATTTTTCATCTTGACATACACACATACTAATGGTTGTTAATATCCTTTCTAGAAACTGATTCCTGGTTACATTGCTCTTCAGGTAATAGCTAGGGGTAGGCAGGCATGGGACCATAAAAATACAATCTTTAATCTTAAGGACTTCCTGTTCAGGAAGGACTAAGTGCAGACCAAATGGCACCAAGCAAACAATGTGACCTGCTCTGACTTTTAATGTGAATAAACAAGTCTGATTAAGAGTTATTCACTGCTAGATATTCTCATCAATTCTGGAAGAAAAATAGTAGCTCTGCTAATACTAAAATCTTGTTTCCCATAGAATCAAATGAGCTCTGTTCGCTGGAGAACTGGAGCGTTGAATTTCCTCTCCTTGGTTAAAGGAACAGGGTAATACCTTCCCACTCCTAACACTCACACCTCATGGTCTCTCTGTGACAGTCACAGATGCACAAGCAGCAGCACTTTGCTTTCACCTTCTATTATTAGGCACACTCACAGAGCCAGGGTACTGCTGGAACCATCTTGGGAAAGCCCTTCTTTGGAAGCTCCTCCTCCAACAGTGGCATTTGAAGACCTGGATCTTTAAACTTCAAGCCAAATTTTTTTTTTTTTTTTTTTTTTTTCATTTTTTGAGTCACTGAACTTTGCCAGATACAGTGCTGGGTGTTTTGTTGGAAATCAGCTGAAGGCATTAGGTCTTGCTCCTGATGCTCTGTTGAGGTGATGAGCACCTGGTTTTTTGCCAAGGGAAAGCTGGTCTGGGTAGCATGAGGAGAAATCTCTACTTTTGTCCTGAATAATGCATAGGTTGCCCTAATTTCTGCTAACAAAATATAAATTCCTACTGTATGATTATGGTATTTTAAGAGTTTTTTTTTTTTAAGTCTGGATTTTCAAAGGAAGCAGTAAAATGTGGACAAGCCTTTATCACAATACAGATTTCATGCTTCACTGACAGTTAAGGATAGGTAGAATATTAAAAAATAATTTGATCCCATAATTTAATTTTATAGAGCTATCTTTCTAACCAACTGCTGTTTAACCCATCAGTTAAGAACTTAATTTGCTCAGCATTTAAGTAAAATTCAAATTTTACATACATACATTCAAATACGGTGGTTTTTATTCACATTCTCTGTTATTCAGGATAAAGAATAAAATTTCTTTTCTCTTTTTAACTAAAGTGTCTCCTGACAATGTGACATATCAAGGAAATATGGTGAAGCTATATTTTTACATAGCTTATTAAGACCTGTTCTACCCCCTGCTCCCCATTTTTTATTGTAAATTACAGGGTTGCATGTAAGTTCAAAGAATTTCTGACATTCCTCTGTGCAAGGGTTGTGCTAGCATTATTGCTTAGCTATCTTGCCATATTTCAGGCTACAAACTAACCAGGAAGGTATTTACTTTTCTACCTGCAATTGATTTTGTTCAAAAATAAGATCAACTAGTTTTCAATAGGAAAAAAGAAAATCTCAACAAACCCACCTAAGAAACTAAAAAAGTAAAGTCCTGAGAACTAAAGTTGGATAGAGGACTTGAAGGCTGCTACAATACCTGGCAATTTGCTGGCATACTGAGGTATCCTTCTGGTCATTCAGGGCTGCACACACACTTCCCAAAGTAGGACTGGATTCATAGTTGTTTTCGATTCCCTTGGTTTTTAAGGGATTAAATGGAACCTAGCCCTCCACAAAAATATTTTCCCAAATCTCCCTGCTCTCAACAACTTGTACAACGTGAAGCGCAAGATTTTGTAAAAATTTTGTTTCCTATTTTTTTTTTTTTTTTAGTTAATTTGAAAGGCCTAAACTCTCGGGTAAATACACAGCCTATATGAAGCATGGTTTCAGTGGCAACAGACATAGTTTCAGGGACTTAAATACAATTTGTGATTTTACATTTCACTAATTCTAAATATTCCCAGGTTTACTAGGTAGTTTCAAATCTGATTAGTGTCTCAAGGAAGTGGAAGGATGTTAGTAGAAAAAAGGATGAAAAGTGCTTAACTTAGCTTTCAAACTTAGGCTCAGACCACTGTTATTTGAGCTGCCTTTTTTTTTTTCTCTCCTGTGTGTTTCGTGTTAGACAAAACTGGCTTCTTTTAAAAATAGACTGTCCTTGTTCAAATGTTCCTCGACATACTGAAGGCAGCTTCCTCTCAGTTTGGAAAAGCCAAGACAACACTTATGAGAAAAGAGTTAGACTGTGTGTTTTCCTATTTGGTTGGTTTTTCTGAGTTTTTGTTTGTTGGTTCAAAATTTTTCTTTTTTTTCTTACAAATAGCTTGCTGTAAACAAGAGGTGACTGTAATGCCTCTGATAGGGAGCAGGTAATCACAGGGCAGAATAGATTTGGTCAAACTTAACAAGATGCAAGTCAGTTTTAAGACTTTGGAATTAACTCAGTGGATGAGTTTTATTTCACATAAACAGAAGAAATCTTTCCCATGCAAACCACTGTCCTGATGCTTCAGAGAAACAGGAAGCAATTTTCACAGCTCATTCACACAACCAATGAAATGTGAAATAGGTTCCATGGTTAGGTGACAATCCTGGATGTTCCCTCTATCTCTGGGTAAGGCAATCTTATTTCCAGGGCATTAGTGTAAGGAGATAAACAGAGAGGAAAAAATATTTATTAAGAGCAATGTTGCTGTCTGAATAATAGAGGGAAAATGAAGGATTACCCACAGGTCTATATTCTTATTTACATCTAAAAAGTGTTACTGAACAGCTGTACTGCCAAACAAACAAACAAAACAATTGTTTTGTTTCATCCAGAATCTGAACAACTAACTTAATGTAAAATCAGTGGACATAGACATAGCACAGAAGATTATAACAGTAATCACCTTCTGTATAGGAGAGATAATCAGAGGAGTATAAAACTTCATGCAAAAATAGGTTGCTGTTTGTGCCACTGCAACGTATAAATAAGGTGGAAAAATACATTTCTTCTTACCAGAATTTCATTGACTTAAATGAGGCAATACAAACCATACAAATGCACAGAACAATCACAGGATGAAAGCTAATTAAATTTAAAAAATTATTTCCCCCACTCCCTCCCCCCTTATAGTCAGTCTGATTGACACTTAATAATTAAGCCAGTCCATTTGTTTCTTAAGAGTGAAGTTCCCACAGCAAAAAAACCCACAACACAATAGTGTGTGCAGGAGTCTTGTGGGCAAGTGCAGCTAGCGTGGAGTAGCTCTGATGAGTCTATTGAAAAAGCAGCTGTTTCTGCCTTCACTTCTGACCTGGCAGTGCACTCCAGTTAGAGCTGTGTTCAACACCCTTTCACTCCTTACTCAGAGCTGCTTGTCATTCAGTGGGACAGAAACAAAATCTTTCCATTGGTTTTAAACTACTTCAAGAAGCAGAAGCAGAAATTACCTTTAAAAGCAATAGCTAGATTGCTTTTAATGGTGGCAGGTTTTTATTATTGCTGTCTGTCCAGGGAGCACTTTTATTGCTAGCAGTCAGCGCTAGATCTTCAATAGGAGTTGATAATTTTTGCTTCAGGCTTTTGTGTGTCCATATGGCCATGTGTGGAGAATGCAATGACATGTTGGGTTTGTGTGGCAAGGTTTTGGTAGTGGGGGGGGCTGCAGGGGGGGCTGCTGTCATAAGATGTCAGAAGTTTCCTTGTGTCTAATGGAGCCAATGCCAGCCAGCCCCAGGATGGACCTGCCTCTGGCCAAGTCCAAGCCCATCAGTGATGGATGTAGTTCCTCTGGAGTAACAGATTTAACATGGGAAAAAACCTGCAAAAACAATGACAGCTGGAAAAACAAGTGAGACTATGCGAGAGAGACAGTTCTGCAGACACCGAGGCCGGTAAAGAAGGAGGGGGAAGACCTGCTCCAGGTGTTGGAGCTGAGATTCCTCTGCAGCCTCTGGTGAAGAGGCAGCTCTAGCTCTGCAGCCCATGGAGGTTCACCGTGGAGCCTGTGGAGTGTGTCAGAGCAGGTGGGAGTCCGAAGGAAGCTGTGACCCCCATGGGAAGCCTGTGATGCAGCAGACTCCTGGCAGGAAGAGAGGAGCCTGCACTGGAGCAGGTTTGCTGTCAGGACTCATGAACCTCAGGTTGCCCACACTGGAGCAGCCTGTTCCTAAAGGACTGCACATTGTGGTATGGACACACATGGAGCTCATGGAGAACTGCAGTCCATGGGAAGAACTCATGTTGGAGAAGTTTGTGGAGAATTGCCTTCTGTGGGATGGAGCTCACTTTGGAGCAGGGGAAGAGTGGGAGGAGTTGACCCCCTGAGGAGAAAGGAGTGGCAGAGATGAGGTGTGATGAGCTCACCAAAGTCCCCATTCCCCATCCCCTTGTGATGCTTGGGGAGAAGGAGGTAGAGAAAATCAGGAGTGAAATTGAGCCTGGGAAGAAGGGAGTGATAGAGAGGTTTAGTAGGCACCTGGTGTCCAGCCAAGCTCAGCCCTTGACAAACTTTTCTACTGAATAGGTAGCAATTTGAATTTATTGAATAGTATTGAATAAGTAGTTTTTGTCTTGCCTTTTAATTCTATGTTATGGTCCATTGTGTGCATACCTCAAAATGAGAAAACAGTGTGATTAATCCATAAATGGTAGCCAAACTGAAGGAGTGTCTCAATCAAATACTACATCTCTGGACTCAAAATTATTAACATGGCCATTATAAGGTCTGTAGAATTATATGATCTATAGAATTGCTGACGCAGATGGCTTGGGAAATGATGTATAGTTATGAAAGTATAAAATGATCCCAAAGAGTTACACAAAGGGTGGTACAGATTTTTTCACTTGCTAGATTTGTGTATAAAATTGTAAGAGCTCAGAATGATAGGGCTATAAAAGTAGGACAGGTATCAACAAGTGTACAATGTTTTTCCTTTAGCAATATAGCTATCACAAGCTTTTAGGTAGTCAAGTGTTCACTGAAGACACAGCATACTCACTTTAAGCGATGATTTGTTTTGGAAGATTTCATAGATAAAATATTGCCATGTCCATGACCCATATATTCTCACATTCAAGCATTTTGGCTGTTAGTTTTTCAAGTGGCAGTAAGCACCTAAAGACTGAAAGATTCAGGACTACTGATAATAAATGCAGAATAAATTTGGTGGTAATTAAGTTCCATGTAATTATATTGATTTAAGTGATATTTCTCAGGCATGCAAAGGGCTGTATGTGTTGTACTATAATTAGCTGTGTCAATGCTCATTGCTAAGAACTATGATATATCTTTTCATTTTAATAGAAAAGTTTTAGAGGGGTTTATAAAATTTTTATGTAAAAGATAATTGCTTTGTTTTAGAGTGTTATGCAAGGGTTACCTGCTAAAATAATGTGAGTGATGTGTAATTGATAAAATCTCAGTTCTCTAGGAATTTACAGGAACAAAAATCCAAACCAAAGCCCCAAACTATACCGTTTGTTTTATTCTGTTACACATCATATAAACTGCTACTCATAAAATATCTATTCCAAAGAACTGATAGTCCCAATTTTATTGTTTTCCTTCTTTACCATTAGCTGCAATCGAAAATAAAATGACATATGCTGTAGAGGTGAGCAGTCAAGAGCAATTCAATCTTAATAATGACCTATGTATCAGTGTTGAAACTATAATGACAAATGGTTATTTGTGGAAACACATTACCTTGTAGGTGTTCAAACCTGATGCTATAGGCATATTATTATAATAATGCTATAGGCATAGCATTATTTTGAGTTACCTATGACTGTGGAAGAAATCTCACTGTAAACAGGAAAACATCTTTTTTCTCTTAGAAAATAGTCATTTTGAGAATGAACTTCTCAGAAAATAATTTTCTGAGGAACAGATGGGGTCTCCCCAGTTATGTACTGAATCTTTATGTATACCACTTAAATTGCAGATAATTTTACTCTTTCAGAAATGCTGCTTCTTGAATTGAAATGTTCAGATCACTCCAGTCTGGTGAAACAATGGTATAAGAAGGAGCTGAGAGCAAGCTGTGAAGACTTAGAAGCTGCAAAGCTGTTGGAGGCAAAGAATCTTGAGTGGTATACTTTTCCATGCAGAGATGTAACATGCACTTGTGGCTGAATCAAGGTATCTTTACAAATAACCCAGTTTCCAGGTGATGGATTACAGTAGTTGGTTTTGCAGGGTAGTGAAAGACAAATAATTTGATAGTGGTCCACAAATTGCACATATTTAAAGACAGTGAACCAGAGACCACAGTCTGTGTTCTCCACCAGTGCTGTCCAAATCCCAAACAGGGCATAGGATTTTAGACCAATGATTGCTTTTTTTTTGGAAATCATTGAATGATATTTGTCACAGTGATGCTTAGTAGACATTGCTTACTAAGAGGCATGCCTTTAATTACCATTAAACAAACATTAAATTTGCAATGCTAAAATTTGCTGTAATAGAGTCACTGAAATCATATGTGAAGAGTGAGGGAGGACTATCTGAGCTATTAAAGGCTTGCTGTTAAATTATTTTTTTGAGTTTCTGGGAGTTATATTGATTAATATTTTTCCCCTGTAAATTACACCCAGTTTCCAAAATTTTGCATTTTTCAGGAAGTGATGCCAAGCAGTAAGCTTTCCCTAGTTTATTTGGTTTGATGTGCAACTTGCTGCACTTTGTAGTGAAAGACTTTGCCTGGGCTCTGAGTTTAAATAACCACTTCTGCAAGTAAACTTGTATTATAACTAACCCATGATGGATTTAAGTAGAAATTATAATTAGAACCATGATTTTCAGAGTTTTGAAAATCAGGACCCTGCTGTTTATCTGGTAGATATAAGAGCGGACTGATTTCTTTTTAAAGAAGCTGTATTGCTTTAACTAGCTAGAGGTCTGATCTGTGGGGGTTTTTTTGTATTGTAATAATGTCTGTCAGCTCAAGCAACTTCCAGTTGTGTGAGAACAGCTCAAAACAATTAGTTATACAATGTTCCTGCCTTGAAAGTCTGTACTTTTAGATAAGCAAGAAAGTTTAAAAAAATACAAATCCAGGCATCTGGATTTTTCAACCATTAGGGTACAGGCTGTGGCTATGATAAGAAAATGAAATTCTCAAGGCAATTTTGGAACCTAATAAATCAGATTTTTTTTCTTGCAGCTTGTTCTCAGTGGCATATTAATACCTCTGTAACATGCAACTCTACTTCTTTCTTCTCAGAAATTACATTGGCAAGATGACCCTTTCCTCTCCTGTGGAGCTTGACTGACAGGCTACTGCCAAGGAGGGAAAATGATTTTCAAAGCCTGACCTAAGTAAAACCATTTCTTACACTCTCACTGGACTTTTGTTGCTTCAGGTGTTACAGGAAAAACAAATCAACTCAACTGCTCTGCTTCTTAATAAGAATATTATTAGGATCCCCAAGCATAGCTGATACTACTGTTCCAAACAAACTGAGGAACTCCATTCATTTATTGATGCACTCTCCATGAAGGGATTATGTTTCACTTTGTTTGAAGGACCTGAGAGCCCTTATTATTTTTGTTTGCAGAAACACTGTGGTGCACATGAAAGGGACACAGAGGAAAAAACCCTTTTTTTTTTTTTTTCTGTAGGGGGAGAATGGCTGGCAGTTGATTGACTCTTTTTTTTTTTTTCTTTTCCATTTGAAAAAGCTTCTTGGATGATTGATTTCTGATTTAGATTACTACATCCTCCCTGTTGTTCTCTGCTCTGTTTACTGAAATTTTCTATCTGCTTTGCTCAGCTGACATTTAGGATATTGATAAGGTTAAAGATAATGACTGAGTTGATTTAGAGGCCAAGTAGAGCTCTGAGTCTATCATATTTTGATATAGTCTTTCCTTTCTGTCATCCATTAAAGACAAACATTTACTTAGAATTAAAAAAAAAAAAAAAAAGCCAAAAAACAAACAAGAAAAACAAATATAAAACCATGAAAAAACTCACCCTCTCTATTTTATATTTCCTTTCCCTGTAGCTTTCATAAGTCCTTGTACAACAAGGCTTACCATTGAAAAAAATGTAGCACTGGTGGGAAGAATGTGGATTTTTATGAGGCATCTCATACATGTGGCAGAAAACCCACAAGACGGCCATTGTATTTGTCTTTGCAAGCAAATGTGCAGTTCCTGGGGTTCTCTGGTACATGCCCTTCCAGCATCCAAATACCAAGTGAAATCTGTGGGGAAAGGGTGAGAAAAGGCTTACGGAAGGTTTATGGGATCTAAGAGGCTGCAGCAATTAATCAGATTGGGTCCCCTGTGCTTTCAGTGAGCCTGGTTGACTTACTAAGCCTGAAAAATTGTCCTTTCCGTGTCTCTGCATGCCCATACCCTGATTTTTCATCCCACTTTGAAAGCAACTGAAGGGAATATTTATGGCCTATTCCCTTTATCTGCACTGAAGAATTGAAAAATCCAAATTAGGGGCTCCATTTATTTGGGGTTGTCAGAAAACCATTATAATAAGGGGAATGCTTTTCACGCTAGTACTACTGAAGTACAGTAGTTTGACTCATCTTTCTTATATCTAATTTTAACTGTACTGCGTTCCTTTGTTCTGCCTTATTTCTCAGTGTGAGTCAGCCCTGGACAAACAGTTAATGACAGCTGAGCTGGATTTAATGTAACTGGAGAACGACATGTGTAGCACAAGAAATTATAACCTTTGCACTGTTCCACCTCTGTGTCTGGCACGAAGAGGGATTTACATTTTTTGCTGCATGTCAGCAAAAGCTATGGTCTGCTGACAATTGGGGAGGGCTAGGATGCTCCTGCATCCTGGTCCTATGTCCCCTTCCAAGGCACCCACTGGTTACATCCAGCTGTGGATTCCCCCATGGACACTTCCACGTTGGCTTTCTTTGTGGCGTAAATTTCCTCTACATGCAAAACAATTTGCACAGTAAAGCATATTCTTTTATTTGATAAGCAGAGGAGATGCTAATTATATCAGTTGTGCTAGATTCCCTAAAAATGGTGAGGTGAGGTGTAAAATTTTCAATCTCTGTCACATGCTTCTGGTGACAAATAAAACCAGAAAAGAATAGATTTCATTTCACAGGGAAAATGCAATAATTTGACACATCTCCTAAGACTTCACTGAAAAATAAAACCACCTTTTGGGTTTTGTGTATACCTCTTCATTTATAGTGAAAAATGTAAACTATTGAAATATTACTCAGTTTACTAATACTCCAGACCTGATTTTTCCTTTCTTTTCTATGACAGGTTTCATAGGTTATCTTAGCTTTCTTCTGGATTTACAGAGTGTAATATAGTATAGGGTCACAACTTCTGCTGTGAGGAGTACATTTGCATTTAAAGGAAGTCTTTACAGACAGTTATTAAGCTAAAGGTTATAGAGGAAAAAATACAGAGTCTGTTGCTTCAGCTATAATAGGACCACAGCTAAGTGAAGGACAAAAGATATTTTTAGGCTCTGAACTGTTTGCTTTCTTCCTGTGCCATGATTTCTGCTACTCAGACCTGATGTTTTAGACTGTGTGACAAAGTTTTGCTTTTTTTCTCACTGCCATTTTTAGAGGGCTTTTTTTGCAAGGTAAGGTCAACTTATTCTTGCAGTTACCAATTTTGATACCAGCCTAGAGAAAAGCAATAAGAGATGGCCGCATTATAACCTCACTGAGATTGTTGAAGATTCTTATAAAAATAAAAAGGGACAATTTTTTCTGCTCTCTTCTTTATGATTTTTTTGACTTAAAAATCCAAATATGAAACACCTTCCCCATTTTAGAAGGAGTGGTTAGTTTTGGCATCACTAAAAGATAATATTAACAATATTAATAATGATAAAAAATAAGTAAGAAAGATAAAGCTTCTGCTTTTCAGATCAGGTTCTGCAATGCTGAGTTGCCCCAGCAATTATTGAAAACTTCTATATTCTAATTGACATCTAATGGAATTTTAGGACATTAAAGCTCTTCCTTATACCTTTATGGCATTGTAGACTGATACTGATTCAGAAGTAATAACATTCTGTTCCAGTTCTTTATTCTTGATGGCAGCAAAAATATCAGTGAGACCTAGGGAAAATTATATGGAAAATAAAGATTTAAAAATAATACATGAAGTACAGGATGTCTTGTATGTGAATATTATAATGAAAAATATCAACTTTCTCAGCTAGGTGTATCAATCTCTTCAAAGCTGCGACAATTGTCTTAGGTCCTGTCATATCAGCAGTATGAGGCTAATGTACAACAGCTGAGAATATCTCCTGAAAGAAAAAAACCCCACCCAAACACTGAAAAATTAACTTTTCTGTAGAATGATGTTTAAGAGACTGTTGTTTAAAGACCAAACCCTTTGTTTGAATCATAATCTGACTTTTGTTAGAAAATATACTGTGCAAATTATCTTTCATATTGATAAACACTTCAAAAAAGGTTCTCATTACTTGAACAACAGTCAATCCTTTTTTGATCTATCTCTCCCTTTTTTCAAGACTGGTTGTGTCCAGAATTTATTTTTCAGACACAATTAATTTGATTTAATTGTATACCATTCAACAAAGTTTAATATAACTATAATTAAAGAAAAATAATTTCACTTTTTGCTCTTTCATTATGAATACTTTGCCATCTAAAGGCTCCAGCTGATGCAGTTATCTATGGTTTTGTGTTCAAACAGTTTTGATTATTTGTTGCATTAAGTTTAACTTCCATAGCTTTGGTTTTAGGCTTTTTTCATTAAGGAGCAGCACAAAGAAAGAATTCACTATGAACAAACAAAATAGAAAAGAAGAAAAACCTTGTAAATCATGTCTTTATAATGTTATTATAAAAAAATTCAAAATTTGCCTATGGAAAAAGGGGCCATAATTTCTGATGTAGGTTAAAAGGATATTTTGAATTAATAATTAATAGCTACATTGCAGGGATCATTGGAGATGACACTGCAAGGAGTTGTTCTGCATCAGCTGCAGATGGATCTAGATTCTGAATGTGCTGGGGACTTCATTAAAGAATATACGACACATTTTCTGCAGTGGTTACTAACTGCTTTCATGGCTGTCATCTATTTTCTCTAGAAGTAGTATTAAACCAGCTGATCAAAGTCCTAGGGCAATCATGTTTTCATATAGAGAGTTCTATTTACTGATAAGATGTTGGTTGATATGTATTCACCTCAGATTCACTCAAACATTTATAAGTATTGTGACCACTGAACTTGAGAACCACTGAACACCTTTAAAGATGAGATTAGTCCAAAAGACAACATTTACAAAGAAAAAACTGGCATTATCCAAAAAATATTGTATGACTGATTATTATTTATAGCATTTTCTTAAAAAAAGCCAAACCAGCTCTTTTCTACAAAACACCTTTAATGAAATTTTAGATTTTTTTCTTACAAAGGCAGTCAGAAGATTTGAATATTCTGCAGAGGTTTTCTCCCTTTGGGAAGTTTTATAATTTTCACATTAGAATAAGAAAAAAAACTTCAACTTTCATAATTCTGGTTAAAGACTAGGTCGAGTTTTAGCAGAAAAATTGGTGGCTAGTACTGGCACAGTGGTGGAACAGAAGAATGGTGGGAACACAGAAGAGATTCCTCTCTTTTCCTCTCTTTATATGTCAAAGCAGGGCTGCAAAAGGAAAACAGCCCTCTTCCTTTCATGTAGCCAGCAGTTTATAAATCAGTGAAAGGGGGTTGTGGCTATTGTATTTTCATTCTTTTTGCTGCAGAGGTTTTTCTTAGCTGCACTTGGGAAAACCCATCTGTAGGCTTCCTAAATTAGATGAAAGAAGGTGGTCTGACCCCGCGCACAGAGGATGTGATAGCGCAGCATAAACCAACAGCGGAGTGATGGATAAGACTCAGAAAAAGTCCTGCCTTTTGCATTTACCACCAGTAAAGTGCACTGTCAGAGAAAAAGAGATAGATTAGCTGGACCACTGGTTTGATCCAGAAATTTCCAAAACACTTGCAGTGCAGCTCTGATGTAGTAATTTTGTAACATCTGCTCTGGTAAATTCACCTACTGATGGCAGGTCATAAAACCTGCACATCCTGGCAAATTACTTCTGTTATAAAAACTTTACATGAGGTTGATAACTATCATGAGTCATAACAAGATAACAAACTATGTGTCTAGAAAATATTTTTCAAGTGTATATCTTATGGCAAGTGTAGTGCAGATGTCTGATAAGTATTTCTGTAGGGATAAGAGAGCTGCAAGTGCAACACAAACTCCTTAAAGACATAACTTATGGGAGTTTGTATGCTGAATGGGAGCTCAGAGCCAGATCACTGATGATAGGGGATTTTACTGCTAAATTAGAACTTTAAAGAATTGTACTAAAATGCATCGCAAAATGGGAAAAGTCTGTAGAGATTATAAAATCTGAGGAACTTTCCACAAAATTCTGAAAAATTATCTTTCCTCAAAAAGCTGTTAATTCCTAACCACTTTATGCCTGTGCTCTTAAGTACAGCCTTTCAGGTAGGCTAGAAAGTGAAACCAAAGCAAATAAAATTACAGTCCCCTTTTTTAAGGTGAATCTCTGACTCACAGTGCTCATTACCTTTCTACATTTTTGTTTTCCTAGTATGTCTGCCCAAAGGACAAGAAGTAATCTTCCTGCATTGTGACAACAGCACTCCAAACATTGCAATGGACAATTTGGTCACCAGCTGTGTGCTCAGGGAGAGAAGAGCTCCTGTGTGATGGATCTGAATGAACAGCCTAGCCCTCCCCAGCTGTATCTTCGATGGGAGGTGGTAGATGCTATAGAGTGTGCCTTTGCTGGCAAACACAGGAATGAATGAAGCCCCTTAGCCACCCACCCAGCCAACTTAAATGTCCTCTGGTGGACACCATAAGCTGAAAGAATCTCTGTAGAAAAGAACTGTCATTAGAAGCATTCAATTCCTTTTAAAGGGATATATAAAAGAAAACCACTCTTGGCCAAATGCAAGAAAAAAAATTGACTTCTTTCTTGAAGAGTTTATCTATTCATTTGATTGTCCCTAGCAAGTAAGGTGTAATTAGAGCTAGTCCTCTTCTAGCCCTTGTGCTAATGAGGCTTTGCTCACTTCTATTAGTGACAGTGCATTGTATTTTAATAAGGATCCCCTGGCCTGGCACGACAGGACCCATAGATAAGGGGAAGGAGAGCAAAAGGAAATGTAAAGAAGTGGGATCAGCAGGGGTCCCCTTCTTGGCACTGGGCTCCACAGGAAGGCTCTGGCTAACTTTGTCTTAGAACTGTCATTTGTATTAACTTCTAACCCATCACCTTCCCTGGTAGGCTAGCTTTACTCAATGAAGCGGGATAGATCCTTGGCTTGGCCTCTCTCTCCCCTATTTCAGCAAACTGAATACAACACAAAAAGTTCACAGGGGAAGCATTTGGGGAGATGGTGTTAAGGATAGGGTCAAAAAGAGCTTTTAACTCATCTTAACATTACTGTCCTTTTCCATTTCAACTCTAATCTGCCCATTAAGGCTTTTAGTTTGTTCATTCATCCATTGCTAAAAGAAAACCCCAAAACACAAAAAAACTCCAAATGGAAATTATATGTGCTTTGAGATATGCAACACTTTGGTCTATACCAGCACACTTGTTTGTGTGTTTTCTCTCTGTAGTGTTGTTTTCTTGTGATCGATTCTTGGTCAGATCAGAATTCTTTGGCTGCCATTCACTAAGGTTAGGAGGGAAAAGAGAAGCTTTTTGTGTCTTTTGTGTAACAGTATTACATCTCAACAAGAAAACCCCTTTCTAATGAAGTCTTTTTAGAGATCCTGGACCCTGTTAGAATGTGACAGATAAATCTCTCCATTTATGGCAGATGATAGAAAAGCATTATTCTTTTTTTTTTTTGTAGTTTCTATAAGCAGCATCTCAGAAGCCCTAAGCAAAATATATTTCTTAAAGTAATCATTTTCAGAACCTACTTTGGTATCTTCCAGATTTCTAGGGACATGATTCTGTTCTGCCTCAAATTCCAGAAGATTGTTTACATGTTAGTGATGTGAAGGCAATACTGTAATATCATCTTTCAGTTTGCCATCCACTTCTCCTTTTATGCACATCTGTGAATGCTTCATCAAAAATGAAGCATTGAGCAAGCAAGCTAAATGTCATCCACTAAATACCAAGATATCAGATGCTATTTACCCCTTTAAATAACATAGTATGCTCAGCCATCATGCTCAACCATCATCCTTTCTCTTAGGTCATACATTGTTGACCACCTTCTTGAATAAGTTACTGTCTGGTGAGAGGGAATTGAACAGAAATAGCAGCTCTTTTGTCCACTATTGATATAGCAGACAATTAAGATTTATGGAGATATGAGAGATGAGTTTATGTTGGATCAAACTCAAGCTCACACTCAGATGAGTATTTAAAAGAAAGCTGGCATACAATTTCTGTCCCTACATTGTGTGAACATGATGGAGAGCAGAGTGGCTCTAGGTAGCTTGAACTCCAAATTATTCTAATAACCTTTGTGGTTTCATCTATTTAAAGAAAGTGCTTTATCTGGCATTGGTTTTGTTGCCACAGAAACTTATCTTTGGTTTAGAATCCGTCTTCTGTCAGATTTTTTCCCCAGGCATAATTTCAGATGACTGGGGCAAAGCTTCCTGAGTCACCAAGTAACTGAGTGATCTTTCTGAATATCACCTGGCTGACATCATTAAAGGATGTTTCATGGCCTGTTCCTTAGCATCAGCAAGTGCCTTTTTAATCCTCTATGCTTTTCTTTCCCCAGCTGACTTTCAGGAAGGTCACAAACTCCACCAACCCTCCACTGCTGTCCCTGCACACGTGTCCTTCCCTAGGCACCAGCATGGTCTTCAAAGAGGAGGAGAAGTTTCAGACTTGGTATCTGCATCAAACATGAGAAAAAGTAGGCAATCTTAATCTAGAAGATCTCCAGAGCCCCTAAATATGTCTTTTACCATCAAATCAGAACATATTCAATGCATGCAACTGTTCTGGGTCTTTCAAAATTTTTCTCTTGTCCGCAGCCAGCTCACAGAAGCCTTCTTTTCCTTTCCCTCACCTGTATGAGTGATCTGATGTGCAGCTGCCTCAGACTGATGGTATGTGTTGTCTGACTGGAAAGCAAGGAGGGTGATCATCTTAGCTCCTTTAATGGAAGGGTCAGAATGCAAGATAGACCTGATGATGGTACTTGCAGCTCTCCTCTCCCTTCTGTCATTTCCCTAAATCTCTCATATCATGTCTCCTCTAGACGCCACTAAATCTGTCCTGGAAGACAACCCACCACATCTCTGGCTGTATCATGGTCTTTTTCCTGTTCAGACTCCTTAGGAACAGTGGTTGCAAGGGGTACTGAACAGATGATGATGTCACGAAGGAGGTTTGGAAAATAGAAGATAAAAGAGAAAAAATAGACAACAGATTGTAAAACAAACTGGACTTTCCCTGCTGTTATTTTAGAAAAACTCTGTTATATCACTTAAGTAAAAAAATAGTGATATTTTGTGGGGGGATTTTGCTGTTGATTGTCTTTCAGTTCATTACATTGCTGTATCTAGGCCAATAACAGAGCAGCCAGAAGTAACAAGAAGTGGTAAAATGTTATGTACTAGCAGTGAAGCTGTAATAACCTGCAGTCTTCAATATAGTGGCCCCTGAATGCCTTAATATTTTTTACATGCTTACCCCTCTTGATTTTCTTTTTAGTTCACTTTGTCTTACAGCTGAGAAATAGTCAAAGATTTGCAGGGGACATTCCAGTCAGTGAGTGTGGCTTTTTTAATTAAATGAAGAGGGTTATAAACTATGTTTCTTTGTTAAGAAAAAATGTTTTCCTATGTCCAACAAGAGAAAATACCCCATCCACTCACATAGAAGCAAGACCAAGCTTGATTTTTGTTTCTTTAGTTTTTGGTATGTACAGGAATGGTGGTCTTGTCCTAAACATTACACAACATTTCGCTCAGATTTTCAGTTCCTTCAGAAAAGAGGAAGACAAGATCTTGCCTTGTAATTGCCAACTATACTTTAACACTTGTGTATTCAAAAGAGATGCCAAAAGATAGAAGTGTTTGCATATGCGACAGCTACTGCCCAAATTGAAAGAATGTGTTACTCAAATATGTATATTTAGTTCAAGAATAATCAACCATTTGCTCTTTTCAAGCCCTTTACACTTTTCAAGCTTTCTTACAAAGTCAGAGATTTCAATCTTCAGAACTCATTTTTTATTAGTCAGTGAAATCTCAGTTCTTTGTTTTTCTTAGTTATGTGCAGGCTAAAACTTGTTTTTGGAAAATAGTATTCTAATTGTTGTTTGACAGCAAAAGCACAAAAATATGTTATAAAATCTATTAACTTTAAGACTAATATCTCTTTAAATTTTTTCTCTCAGTTGAACTGTCAAGCCGCAGTTTTTTATTTCCATCTGTATAAAGTTAGATTAAAAGGTTACTATTAATTGAAATTTTAATTTTTAATATTATAATAAATACCATATTTCTTAGTTTGTTCCTAATCAGTGAGAACATATGTTAAGTATGATGGCTCATCATATACAATTGAGTTTAAAGTCCTAAAGTGTCTAGTGACAAGACTGTGGAGAAATTTCATAATTTTTTGTTTAGCCCTTAACTTTTATTTTAGAATATGACTCCTCAGTAGCCAACATCTGCTGTAATCTACTATATTTGATACCACATTTTCATTTTGGAGAATCAACAAAACATGAATTTGCTAAATGTAGATAAATAGTAAACAAATTATCAAAATGTATAATTTTACTCTGTTTTAAGCTGTAAAAATAAATGAGACAATTAGGATAGTTTAGTAAAAGATTTGACAAACTGCAAAGTCTTCACCATCAAAGACTTTTTGCCCTTAGGTCAAAGTTGTGTGCTTTCTTAAGTATGTTTTTTGTAACACTTGTTCTTTTTCAGAAAGAAGACAGAAGGTAACAATGAAGACCTTTAAAAAATCGTTTATCTGACTACAAATCCCCTGGTGTGTTGAACAAGGAAGAAATCATGGAGGTAACTTCTGCCCCAATAGATCCCAGATCCAAAATCTTCTTTGTAAACAGAGCCTTTAGTTTAATACAACTGGATCATAAAGTGACAAGTTTTCCTCTAGAATTTAGCCTAAAGCCTCTTCTGGTCAGATTAACTTTTTGTATTTAGCTGCAGACCTGGATTAACCCCTAAGAAACTCTATTGTTTCTCTTCATTGCATATATCCCCATGTCTCCTACTATCTTCTTTTTACATCAAAGTGGTACAAAGTTTAATCCGTGATAAGCTTTTCTTTTTTTTTTCTTAAGTTTTGCATATTTGTTAAGACTTTTTGACAGTTGTTTCCCCTTTTAATGCAAACAACACATCCAAATAGAAAACCTTGTCAATAGAATTTGCTAGCCTGAAACAAGAGAAGATAGTTAGCAGGAGAAGCATCCTCTTTGCAAAGACAAAGATGCCAGCCCTAAATCCATTGTCCTTTATTTTTGTCACAGTTGTGTGCAGATTGAAAACACACCCATGTGCAAGGCACACAGCTCTTATGATAGACCTACTGCGAGATTTTGGTTTTCAGTGAAAGTGTTACTGTTGTGAAATGTAAAAGTATCTCTCATTAGTTTTAGAAAATTTTGTAAAGCTGCTTTTTAAAACGGCTGTCTCTCTGATAGAATTGGCAGGATGAACTAGACAGAAGCCCTCATGAAAGCAGTTTTAAAAGTGAGTGCTAAAGTAAGGAAGGATATGTCCCTACCTAACTACCTGTTTACTAAACAGGCACAGAAATAATGTAACAAGGTGACAGTCCTGAGCTGGATAATAGAGCTCTCTTCAGCTGGCAATGATCTTTGTAAGTAAGAACTTACTCCAGTATTTCTCTTATTGTATGATGGTAAAATACATTAGCAAAGGCAGCACTTTTTCAAAAACAAGCTAGGTTTCAAGGAAGCTCCTCTGGCCTCATCACATGAGTTTTGTTGAAGTGTCTACAAAGCAATGTTTTCCATGGGGTAAGGTTAGGGCTAAACAGAGATAATCCTGTCAAGACTTTAAGATGTTTTCAGAAACTCAAACCAGGGCACAGTACAGCAGATTATCCCCTGGCCTTTCACCTCCAAGGAAAGCAGACATAGTACTGAGAGATGAGACACAGCTTTTAAAAGGCATATATTAAAAGTTTCTAAACTGCCTGGCATTAGCTCTATTCCTTCAAGTGTTTCCTGCTACCTTTGGATGGCACTATTATACACCAGGCAAAGAGGGGCTGTATTTACAGTCTTTCTGTCAATCCCATCTTCATAAGTTTGGAGAATCGCTTGTAAGAAAGGTTTCTTTGTAAGAATTGTAAGAATTGTTTCTTCTGACAATTTCAAAATGGCTTTGTTTAACATTGTCTTGCTTCTGCATTAATTTTCCCATATTTTCATTTAAAAAAAAAGGAAAAATTTGAAACATTTATTTTTGCTTTCAAGGGTTTTTTTGTTGTTGTTGCTGTTGTAGTTTGTTTGCTTTTAGAAATGGAAATATTTTATTTTGAAGTATGAGGAGGCCATAATTTCCACTGTTTCAAACCTCTGTTTTCAACCAAAAATGGTTTGTCAAAATTCTTTCAACCATTGGTAGGTTTTAGATTCAGTACATTATTAGACTTCAGAAACAGAATCCAGAGATCTAGCACAGGAAGTATATTCAGAAGCCCAGAAAGCAAGGTTGTAATGTCTTCTTTCCAGTTCAATATCTATGTATTGCCATTGTTCTTTTCTACTATTTCTAAAGCATTTACAAAGCCTCTGGCACTCAGTGAGGAAATAAGGTAGATGTGTGAGCACACCCCTTAAATACAAAAGGCACAGTAACAGGGCAAAAAAAACCCAAACCATGTTTTCTACCAGACTTGGGACTTGTGTCTTTATTACTCCTCCTCAACAGTGCACTCCTCAATAGTGCACTTTCTCAAGCAGTTCTGTTCAGGGACTTCAGGAGACCCTGGAAGCGTCAATAGGAGCTTTAAAAATTGAGAAGTCTTGATGTGAAGCATATTTCTGCCAGAGCTTTGGAAAGATCTTATGCAGTAAGAAAGCTCCACTTGACACATCCAGAAAACAAGACAGTGATGAGATGAGGTTATCACTGACGCAGCAGTGGAGAAGAAAAAGACAAAGTTAGATCAACAAGAAGAGGTAAACTTATACAAGCTTTTAATAGTTCATTGTAACAGTGTTAGTGTGGCATAGTGAGGAAAAGAAAAAGATGCAACATTTCCAAGGAGATGGGTGTGCTGCTTGACTGATAAGCTGGTCTCAGTTTGCTCCTGAGGATTCACCTGAGCATTACCTACCTTAGGGAGAGGACAGTGCTGTAGATATCAAGGTGCGACATGATGGTAGCTGAGAATGTCATGGTGGAAGAAAGCTTTTTAGATGTGCTGAGAAAAAGGATGGGTAGCTGCATTTGGAGGCCACGTGTAATCATTTCAGATGTGACATTCTCATAATAAAATGTGTGAAAATCCTCTCTTTCTTGAAAGAATTTTTTTTGGCAACTCTCTCTCCTGTCTCTTTCATGTTAGTTGCAAAGAAATTAAATAACCATGCAAATTTATGGAGCTACCTCAAAAAAATGTGTTTGTACTGCAGTATGTACCTCCATACTGAAATTACAATACTGCTGTACTTCACTTTTTTCTAATTGTTGTGCTAATGAACTTGATAATAGGGGCTTCCTGAACTGTGTTGATGTCAACTTCAATTCAGCTGTCAAAAGTTAATATGCTAAAAATGAATAAAAATGCATTTATGAAAAAAAAGCCAAACACTCAAACATCAAAGGCTGCTAGGCCCAACTCTATGGAACCTGTGCCTCAGGAAATTCTGTACCCTTGGATTACTAGAAACTTGGGTTGAATTTTAGGATAAGGATTAAAGGTAAGGGTATTATTCTAAAAAGATATTTTCTACTGGTGGTAATTGGTAGACACAGAGTACCTATGTTAAATAATCCATTCATATAATCCAGTTTTCCTGCTTTTATTTTCTTTCTCAAAAATGTGGATGATATATATTGTGATTCATACGACCTATGATTCATAAAATGGTTTGGTCACCTAAGGTATAAGTATATAAATTGATTTAATCTAATTTATAATAGGACTGTGTTTGACAGTCTCTTCTCTTCTTATTGATTGCTGTGTTTGTACAACGATCAAACGCAACTAAAAAATTAACACTGCTAAATTTACTAGTCAATTAATAAATTAATTTTTCAATGTGTCCAGCTCTCTTGACCTATCTACTTTGATTTGTGCTTAAATTGGAGCAAGTAAAAATTACATTACATTTCACAACCAGGTTTTTCAGGATCTGAAGTCTCTGCAGAGACTTGTTTTGCTGGACTAGCCGCCATGGTAATCTTTGTTTATAAGTCAAATTAAGTTGCTATGATTAAGCATTTTGGTGGATTAGGAACCAGAATTCACCCATTTTACTGGATCAGTCTTCCAGTTGTCATGGTATGCTTGGTAAATAAGCTTCCAAAAAAGGATATCTGAAACATATAATTATTCTTATACTTCTTACTGACATTGCAAAGCATGGATATCAACCTGAATTTCAGTGTTGTGAAATATACAACTGGAGCAACATTCAAAAATGTCCCACAGGGCTATAAAGACTATTTCTGGAAATTGAGTTTCCTATCACTAGGTCAATTAATGTAAAAATTGAAGTGGCATACATGAGACTTGGAGAAAAGATATGAAAAAATGCAGGAAATGCATGTTCAACCCCAAGTGAATCAGTGCTTCTGGAAGTTTACTCTGTTTCTCTGAGACACGATACTACTCTATTCCCACTGCAACATTTCCTCAAGGAGGAACAAAATTAACAATTTATTGAATGAAATCCAGTTTTAAACACATAACTTGCAGATGCCATTGAAAATCCTTTGGAAAAGGGTGAAAACCAACTGTAATAGCTGCTCAAGTAAAAAGTCGTGCAGAAGTACCTATCAGTTTTCTTGTTAATCTCATTAAAATATGGACCATATTTCTCATAGCAATGTAGTTCTGAGTGAAGGTTTTTTCATAAGACAAAGATGTTTCTTTTAATGACAATTAAATCTATACATTTTCCAGATGACACCTCTCTAAACAGTTCAGGATTTGTCTATGAAATTGAAGTTTGTTCCCGAGTTGAAGTTTTTCCCTCAACTGTATTCCTATCTGTGTGTTACTTAGTAATTTGTAAATTTCTTATTGATTACATGTGAAAAGTAGCAAAAACAATATATTTGGTCTTATCTAACATTCCTCTTGCCTTTCACCTTCTTCCTTCTCCTTTACTGAGAAAAGTGACCCCAGAATGAAAGTTGCTGTTGTCTTTATATCATCATTAGCTACACTCATAATCAGATGGCAAATAATGTCTTTCAGGAAGAAGGGTAGGTATTTCCAGTCAAGAAACAAATCAGTCTCATGAGACCAATGAAAGCTTGAAGAGCAGATTTCTGCTAGATCTCATCATGTAATAGTTTGACAGATATTAGCAGGGAGTTGTTCTTTGCATATATGTGTGTTGCTGGATGCATTATATCCAGGCAGTGGATGTTTGTCTATAGCATGCACTTCTGATCCTTTTAGTAGTTATTTCTTCATAGATTTACAGTAAGCATAAACAGCAGACCCTAAATAAACATGACAGGCATCTTACTCAATCCAGTGATGGACATAAAAGGGACAAGAATTTGGCATCTCTCATGCAATTGATAACAAAAGAGAAATGCAAGGGTCACTGAGAGAACAGCAAATTTGAATTATTTTAGTTTGACATAAAGACTTGCTGCCTGTGCCAGTGCTCTCTGAATTGCTGCTTTGAAGCACTTAAAGCTCATCTACACTGAAAAAAGTCTCTCAATAGATGAGAAAAAGACTCATTATTTTGAGTAGAAGAAATGATTCACACAGAGATTACTCTTGATTATAAAAATTATACAGCAACATGTTCATTGTCTGCAAATCAGTACAGAAGTGTAAAGTCACATGAGCATCACACCATTATGCCAAATTATAGTAAAATGGGTCACATAGGGGATTTTCAGAGGTGTTCACTGATGTACCTGTATATATGTATCTGTAGAAAGGTGGTTCCAGGGAAGAAATGGGGACATATCCATCTTCATGTAAATCAGATGTCCATAAATTCTATGCATTTATGAAGTTGCATAGCAGTAAATAGTAAAATGAAGTGATGAAAGTTGCTCTCTGATACCATAAGCAAACGGATCTTTGGTTTTACAGCCATTTCTGAGAAGAAAATTGGTTTAATAGCAGCATGGCTTGCACAAGTTTTATACCACTATCCTTACTGAGAAAATATGGCTTTATACTGCTACAGCTAAAATTTTAAACCCCATGATTATAATGCGTATGTCTATATTTTTTTATGATGTTGTCCCTTCACTATTCCAGTCAGAATTTTTTTTGGAGTACAGACCTGTTGGGTCTTGTAGTTCCCTGGGAATGGTTCAGAACTAAGTTAAGATGTCAGGAGAATGTAGCTGTGAGGAAGTCAAATTTATGAGACAGTGTAGCACAGGCCGTTTTTATCAGCCTCAAGATTTCCACACTAGTAGAGATTTTTGAAAGTGAAAGGAAGAAAACATTTATAAAGGGCAATATTTCTCAAGATACATTTTGGATTATCAAATCTTTTACCTGAGATAGCAATCTTGAGTTTAAACTTTCTTCTTTTCCCTTGGCTGACGAAACAAAACCTATCCACATGCCTGCTCAAAGGGAGTACTAATATACATCTTACATGCAGTCTACGTATCTTCCCCAACCCAGACTTCTTTTTATAACACACTTCAACAGATTACATTATGTCATTTTCTACTGGTCCACTCCTTTTGCTTCAGAAGAAATTTAGCCTAGATGATAGCCGAGAAATACATTGTTCTTTATTCTATGACTGTTTCCTTGAGAGTAACTTATCACTGTATCTGTCTCTGACATGCCACAGAGGCAGCGCTGTTGATGATTGCATAGAAGGGCAGGGTTGATTAGGAAAGTGAGGAAATCAAGCTCCACAAGCAGGACTGAAAGAATGGAAAGGGAAAGGAAGTCATTCAGAAAAAGCAAAAGAAGAAAAGGTGGGGAATGTAAAATGGGAGAACAAAAAAAGGCAATCTCTCTCTGCCTGCTCTCCTTCCACCTCTGCAAATTTCCCTCAAGACTTGTTAAGAAAGATGGAAATTTTTTGATGCTGAATTATTAATTAAAAAAATAAAGGAAAAGAAATAAAAAAAGTTTTAAAAACATAAGTAAAATACAAAAATGAATAGAGATAACCCTGAGTGCTTCCAGTTTAGTCCATAGGCCTGAAAAGGACTGGGTATTTGCACATTTATGCACATAATGAATAAACCCTTTGACATATATGAGACTAATACTAAGCATGCAAACCTCTTTTTTTTCAGGGCCACAGTTTTTCTGAAAAAACACAAGATGGGTCAATTATATTCTCATATCAGTAGAACATCCAGATATGAGAGGTGCTACAGATAATTCAGCTTTGGTGCTGTTATAATTTTATGAATCCTATCACTAATTAATTTTGTTCAGCAGGATACTTGTTTAGAATCCAGTGCACTGCACAGTGTATTCTCAGCACACAATTGGTGTATTTCAAAAGAACTGATACATTTCTCCATATGTAACAGCAATTCTACAAGTTGCTTGCACAAGCACACTTCACTGCTGGCGGCTGGGGTCTATGCTCAATCCCTTTTCAAGCTGTTTTTTTTCCTTCTGAGGGTAATTTCTGCTATCACAGAGGATATCTACAAAAGCCACTACAGCCATATGAATTCAATGTTATATGCATGAGTATAAGCCCATTGTAAATTCGCATTGTAGGAGTCTTTGCACCTCTGTTTCCAGCACATCTTAGGCATCTTTTTCATAAGGCCACTTTATTTCTGATCATATTTAGAAAAATTAAGAACTTTTTGCTCCAGAATTAAATAATTTTTTGTTGTGTCTGAGAATTTCAGGAGTGCATTTGGATGAATATCTTCTATTTAGTCTGACTTGGCGAGGTTTAAGCTGGGTTCAGTACTACACTGTATGCCATCAGGAGTTTCTCATGGCATATAGAGGAGTAGAGATTTTGTCACTTGAAAGAAGTTACAAAGTTCTTGGTATGACACATTTTTAGTGGACATTTATGTTCCAGCTAGACCTGGATTTTTAAAATATATTTGCATCAAAAAGGAGCATGTTATTGTAGTCATGAAAACCATTGGGGAAAGGCTTATGGAGAGAGGTAATGTTTTCCATTAAATAAAATTGTGTAATTGGAAAAATTAGGCAAATTTTCAGGCAAAAGCCCTTTTTCTGTTCTAAACAACTTAAAGGTCACATCACTGAGTAGAGTACTTTATTCACCATACTCCCAAATTGTTTAGTGCATTTGCTGTATTTACAGTACTCCCTATTTAACTTGAGTCATACACTTTGTCCTGCCTGAAGGGAGAAAAAGATAGAATAGATTTAGGTCAGTTTTATTCACCAAAATATTAGCTAAATGAGAGGAAATGCAACAACATGGATAGTACTGTCAAGCAAAAGAGCTTCTCCTCTTTATATTCAATATAAGACAAGTTAATTTGAGGGTAAAGGGCTAGTAATCCTAAAGTGGATACTTATTAAGCCATGGCTCAGCAGAGCACTAATAACATATGCAAGCTTGCTAAATACTACTTGACTCTAAAACCCATTTCCCCTGTGATTTAAACAGAAGACTGTACAGGCATGAGTCTAAAATATTCTGCAATGTTCAAGTTTCTTAGATGGTTTTGGGTGGAGCAAGGGTTTAGGATGGCTTCATTTAATCATACCATTCATTAGTGCCGGGGAATTGAGATTATTGTCTTGTATAACCATACCATAAAATCTGAACAATAGAATCAGGTAGAAACAGCCACAGTTATTACGTTGTTTCAGAGATCTCAAGAGCTTCCCAAATTTATTTCCATTTGTTTTAAATGAGTCTATTATATTTTGAAATATATCTTACACAGTGATTTTGAAAAGTCCTTGAATTCCTTTGGCCAACAAAATTGAAAATTAGATAAAGAGAACTTATGAATGTATTTTTCATTTAAGGTTAACTTTAAATAAATCAAAAGATATCCACCATTTTTTTCATAAAGCCCAATGCTTCTGTGGAGAATTTTTTTAACTGGCATTGTATTGAAAAGGATGAAAAATGGACCTCTATGTCCATAAAAACTTACTTAGATTATATATCCTTAGTATATATTTAATGTATTCTCATAAAAGAATCATAGCTACTCTCAAATTCTTTAGCTAAACTTAACTGATCCTTCGGGGAGTTCAAATCTGGTATGTGAGCTTCCACAGAAAGAGGCAAGTCCATACCTACAGAGAGCTGCAAATCCTGGTTGGATATAGCCCTTCTGCCATATGGACAGGGACCTATATTTCTCATTAGGGCACTATGATAAATAACGTGATTTTAGAGCTGTGGAATATATAAACACTGCCCAATGTCCCTCGCTGAAGTTCAATGTCTCAATCCCTTCAAGAACCCAACCTACACCTACAGAAGACAAAGCACTCCATTAATTTCAAAAATATTTGTCTTATCCTTAACTAACACAAATGTACCCATTCACAACAGAGTATTGTATTCTGGAAAAATGTTCTTTCTGCATTAACAAATTTGTGCTACAGTTAAAAGAAAAGGAAAATTATGCTGCAGGAGCCTTGAATTCTTGCTAGGAGACTGAGTAAACTCTCATTCTTCATATTTTGACCATCACTTTTTCATTTTCACTTTTTCTTCCTGGGACTTTTATTCTCTGTTTTGTAGATTAATATTATTTCTTCCTCTCATGCCCATCTGTCCACCCATCTGCTTATTTTAGCTACATTTCCTTTCACCCTGCTGGCTCCTGTATATCCTCACCACACCCCAGGCATGTATCCTTCAACAAGATTTATAATATGAATCATTTTGAATACCTTGAAAATAGTGGTATAAGAAAATTGGATTCCTACTTTTTGGTGAGTAATATAAAATTATTTATAGGCTTAAAAATGAGCACAGTTGCCCCAAGAGAGCCTTTAGGCTTTGGGTAGGATTTCAAAGAATAATAACAAAGGTATAGATTATATCTAGAAGTTTAAGTACCAACCAAAGCAGTTCTAAGTGGTGTGCACAAAGTGTGTTCTCCTCCTTGGCCAGTGGAAAGAAAGGGAAGCTGCCCTTTTGGGCCAGATGGGGCCTGGGGGCTGCACAGCACACACCTCATCTGCCTGCAGGGGTGGCCAGAAGCTGGGGATGTGCTGGGCCAGCAGCCACAGGGAAAGTGGGAGCATATGTCAGAGTGTGACAGCTTTCTGTGTGGCCTTTCTGTGCTGATAGTGTCTCTGAGGTGATTCTCAGGGGACAAGAACAAAAAAGAAAAGAAACATTTTCCACTGTGTGATCTACTGCATATGCACAGTGGCAGAAGTCAGCACTGGAACAGGGAAGTGGGGGAACAAAGAGATGCAACCTGATCTTTGTCTCCTCCCTTAGATAATTTTATCTCTGCTGGCATCAACTTAGTAGAACCACGATGAAGAGCCATAAAAATACTTCTGCTTGTCTCTTGCTTAGCTTGAGGAACTCCTTGAGGAGTGGTTTGTGGCTTGTACCTGCCTTAGGAAACACCATGCAGATGGAAAGGGCTCCACCCCTTAGTGCCCCATGAGCCCATGCAGCTTGGCTTGGTTTCTTTGAAGTTTTTTACAGCTTCACTAGGACAATAACATCCAATTTGTTGGTGCTGAGGTGCCCTGGATGGTCTCTTCTTCCAGGACTCAGTAGAAGAGTGGCCAAGGCCCTGTCACCAGGCCACTCGCTCAGGGATGGCTGGTCAGTGAGGAAGCCTGGCACAAATCCAGGTGAAGAACCATCTGTGAACATGAGTGAGAAGGAAAACCACACTACAGCTTTAGAAAATAGGATTTTTATTGCATACACCTGGTGCTGCTGGCCCCTCCCAACTCCCATCTGTATGGTGAGCAATGAGCAATGCTGAATGCTGAGGTGGCCATGGTGGGTTAAGGTCCTCCAGCCTTATTTTTAGGCAGTATGCTCCATCCCTAACTCCAGGGACATGACTGGGTGCCACAGTTTTTATTTTCATGCTTCGGAAGGCAGTCTCACTCTTTTGTGCCAAAAGCTATTTCCAGAAAGTGCTGATGGTGATGGAAAATTAATTATTTTGGTGATACAACAGACGTTCTGTGTTGTAGATTTATATGTGAATTTTTCTGTCTATTCAAGGAAAAGTGTGCATATATATATATATATATATATATATATATATATAAAGGTACCTGTTACTTTCTCCATAATTGCTGACAGAGCCTTGTTTATTTCTATTTATAATTTATATTTAAAATACATTCCTCAATAAAACTTAAATTTATTTAACTTATTGATCTCAATCAGTGAGAAAAAAGGAGTCACATCTCCTTACAGTAAAAGGAAATTTCAACCTTGTCTTATTAGCAGAGTCTGCCTATGTCTAAATACTCAAAGCAAACTTTAAATTCATAAGCATGATGACAAAAATTTGAATGACAATACATCCATTTTATGTGCTGAAGAAAATGGAAATTAACTTAAATGAACAGAAATCTCTGAGGAGGAATTCTCAATGACTATTTGCACAGTAGGGGTTGCGTGTGTAACAGTATGTGATGTAATTGCCTTGCATTTTAAAAACTGCAGTAACTTTCACAAAGATTATTTTGTTTCCTCCCTTTAACAAAAATGTTCTTTTATTCAAGTTTATTGACCTTACTTGCGTTAAGTCACCACAACCTCCCTTACCTAAGTCATAGTCTCATTTAGTAACTATTACATGATCTTTTTTTTACACAACTGAAAGTGCCTATAATCTATTTTGGAATAGGCTTCAGTCCAGAAATATGTTTTACTTTATTATTTTCTGCTCTCTCTGGGGATGCCTTCACAAAATGGTAAAGCCCAAAGACTTCCTGAAGGGTAATCCTTTTCTGGGTCATATGATTCTTTTCAGATTCCATCTTGGGAGAGTTTTCTTATAACAATAGGTTCTGCTGTCTGCGAACGGGACAAAATCCTGTTGCTTTAGCACTAACAATGAGTGGAATTTTAGTGCAGGAGGAGTGTTTGCTTAATACAATAGAAGTTGGTACAGGCTGGACTTGCAAGTGTCAAGTAAACAGTGTGGGAAAGTCTGCAGTACTGCAACTGAGTCAACAAGGTGCTCAACGCCTAAATGTGACTGAACTGTAACTGCAATGACTATCTGGTTGACTTCATCTTTTCCTCCAGGACAGGACTTGACACATATCCTATTGAGAAAGAGTTAACAAGAGAACAGGCTGCTAGCAGGGAAAAGATGAACAGAGCAAGCACTCAGTCATGCGTTAGAAACACCGCGCAATGTGCAATCGGAACAACTGGGCTTCAGGAGCAGATACAGGTCTGGTTTGCTAAAGGAATATGATGGGAGAAGGCTGTTCAGACCCTGCCATAATCACATAAATTCTCTCAGAAATGTAAACCAAAACGTGCCTGGGTTACAAAAGGGCAGGGTTTTTTTTTTTTTTTTTTAATTATAACACTCCAGTTAATATCAGTTTAAAAGAGCCAGAGAAATTTGAGTTCACTTGGCAGTAAAAAAAATGCCAGTACTCTGTTCATGTTTGGACTGAGAATACAGATTGACTGAATTCTTACCAGAGGCAAGACAAATGAGACAAGAAACATCTATGTTCAATACTGCAAATAGAGGAACTGGTATAACTTTGTCTAAGTAAGAAACTACCATTCAACCTAGCCCACTACCTCCTTCGAAATGCAGACGTAGTTATAAGTTAGGAAGAGTTCTCAAAAAAACCTTTTATATATTCACCTTTTCAAAAGCAGATTTTTCCAGGTGTTTTACTCTCTTACATACTTTGCTCTCATTTAAAGTCTTAATCTTATTTAAAGGTCTATTTGTATTCAGGTTGTGCCTACAATTTCCACAGACACCTAAGATTCCATTTAACTAGCATGGTCATAAAACTTCTGCCTTAAGAATGAAAACAAAAAGTCAAATTAGTGTCTTCCTCAGATCAGACACTGAGCTAGAGAGGTGTGGCATAGGTTCTAACTTGCCTACAAGTTTTCCCCATACAAAAAGCACTTCTTGCAACATTACAACTTTCCCCTACTTGGGTCACCACTGAAGCATCACCAGTGCTGATTTAACCACTAAACCCAGAATTTTTGTGAGAGCTAGGCTGCTGAATTTGCTTTTAGCCTGTATAAAAATGCCTGCATACTCCAATACTTCCATAGGTACTCCATGCAAACCCAGCTCAGGGTTAGAAAACTCCAGCTGCCTCGTGAGAGCTGCCTCTGGAGGAGGACATCCTGTGACTCATAGTCAGCTCAGTCTTGTAAAATCTCTAAGAAAGTTGCTGCCCTGTTTCTCAAACCCAGGCTAGCACTCCTGCACAGTTTTGCTGCCAGCACCAGGCCATGTTCCAGCCTTGTTGATATACATGTACATTAATGTTGCTTTGTCCCAGGCTCTAAATGCAGAACTGCTTCAATTTTCTGTAACTGATTCATGTACATTTATAAAAAATCACTTAAAAAACCCCCACTTTCTCCAATCACATGCAAAGATGTAATATCTGTATTATATCAGTATTATATAATCTATATACACATAAGTATTTATATTTATGAAATACATTTTATGGCTGTATATATTGACTTACATATACATCAATCCAATAAGATATATTGCTGCTAATTAAGCCATTTATTTTACTGCTTGCTTGAATAGCATAAAAAAGGGGGAAAGAGAGTGAAAAAATAGGTCTTATTTTTATTTTAGAATGAATTTATTTAGAATATATAGGTATATATATATATATATATATATATATATATATATATATATATATATCTGTAACTACTGTACCTGCTGTTCACAGGGGGTACAGTAGTTACAGATAAGTGCCTTGCAACAACAGAGGTGTTCATTATATGTTCAGGTGTGTAAGTGAGAGGAAATAGGCTTAGGATTCTCTTACCTTTTGGCATCATTCTGGATATGCCTATAATTTACAATATTTCTTGAGAAAATGTCAGAAATTTAAAACTATTTAATTTTATATTAAGTAGAATATAAGAGACTGTGCCTTTCAACAAAAACTTTTTAAAGCCTGACTCCTGACTGAAAGGACCTGCATGCGTGTTGTGTTTCTCCATGTACCAGCCATCCATGAGCTCTTTAATGTGCAGGGCAGCATGTGAGACCTTCTTTTCGTCTGGCCAGTGGAAAGGATAATGCTATGGCCCATTCTTCTTCCCACCATTCCTGGTCTGGCTCAAGATGAATTTAAGACTGAGTTCTACAGTGAGTAGAGAAGAAATGGATTCAACATTCTATTCCTTTCTTCTTATTATTTCTTCAGACATGATAATATAACCAAGAAGGAACCAGAGGCAAACGTTTTTAACAAATTAAAACACCGTTAATGGCAAATAGATATGTTAATTAGGTTTTTTTTTCTGTACATCTCACTATGGACTCTCCTTTCTTAGTACATTTTGTAAGCAGCTGAGCAGCCTTGCACATTATAAAGCTTAAAAGTAAGGTAAATATATGGAGGGTGGTGCTTTCTATGAATCCTGTAGCAGTTCAGTGACCTTGACAGGAACTGCAAACATCAGTTTATTCTGATGTTACAGATTACACGAGTTTGGTTTTTGGCCAAACCAAGCAGCTGCCAACCTGCCATAAGTATTTTTAAGAACCAACACTGAAGACTTAAGTCTCACAAATCCACAGATTGCGACAAGAGACTTATCAACCTCTCTTGAGGAATACTAACAATGTTCAATTTCTCCTGGGTGCAAAATTAAGCACAATTTATGACATATGCTGAGATAAACTGATTCCGTTTTCCACTTCAAAATAAGACAAATAGTAGGCAGGGGAAAAAAAGAGAAAGAGAGTGAAGTTTTTGTACACAAAGGGATATGCAAATAACTGTATTTAAAGTAAACTTTCTAAAACTTGGAAGAAGTAAGATAATGGTCAGCAACTTATGGAATATCAAATAGACAAAAATAAACAGCAGATAACATCTAAGGGAACTTGCTTAAATTTGTTTCTCACTATGATCTGCATTCTCCCAATATGTAGAATTGGCTTGAGAACATTTTTTATTAAAAACATTTTTTATTTGTGTTCTCCTAAGGATGCCAGGCATCCAACTTAGAATTAAAAACTAATGATATCTTCTCCATGCACCAAGGACCAGGCTGACATAAGATAAAAAAATGTTATCAAACTTTGGAGGAGCTTTCTCCATTTGGCAGAAAATAATGACCTGTAGCTGCTGCAAATGACTGGAGAATTTGGTCCTATAGACTTTTCTAGTTTGTCAGTAACTTAAGACATTTCAATGACCTTTTCATGAAATATATTTTGAAACCTACTTCAATCACAAAAATACTTGATACTGTTGAGCTCTTGAGGGTTTTTCTATAATAATTTAATAATACCTGTATTATTCATACTTTACACTGCATTGGTTTTCTAAAACATTGAACAGAAAAATTTACATTAGCCTCTATAAGAATGCAACATAACATGCAATGTAGTTCAATCACCCTTAAGCCACTGCACTGTGGCACCTGCATTGCAGTTTGCTTAATGAATGGGGGATTTGCAATCTTTTATCAAGCATTATACTCTTCATACTCAGCTTTGTCATAAGAGTAAAGCTATGCTGCAGTCTTATTCCCTTTATTACAGTCTTTTGGTGAAAATTCAGTTCTAAGAGTTCTTTACAGTTGGAACAAAATAGCAATTTTGAAGATTTTTCTCTTTGAAAGGCTGCACTCTGTCCCCAGTCCTCTAATTATGTTATTTGAAGGGACCATCTAAAGGACCATCACTGTCTTGTGGTAAACATTTCAAATACTTGGAATTGGTTTTTAATATAGGCAGTTTGCAGAATGGATGTTATTGTATTTACTATGAATACAATAATACTCAAAGAGAGCTTTCTAAGAATTTGAATTCATTGTATTTCACCTCAATTCTAAGGACACTAGGTGTTGAACTTTGCCCACCTAAGTGCTTTAAATCTCTCCTCTGGCAGGATAGTATGTTTGTCTCCTACAGGTTTATTCTGTTGCTCTTTCCTTTTATCTCTCTGCATTTCCTGATCGAAAGACAAATGGCGAATGAGATTGCATTATTTTTGGGTTTCAGGGTAATGATAGATAGCAATGATTATGGGATATAATGAACATTGGGGAAAGAGAAAATAGATCAAGAAAAGGTAGAGTCAAAAGGTAGAGAAAATAGGTCAAGAAAAGGAGCTGTATTTTTGTAATGAGTTAAATTGTAAAAGTGAAAGGTTAAGCAAAGGTCTTTGCTGTCTGTACTAGGCAAGGTGAAAAGAGGGGCTAATTAGATTATGCAAACCCGCAGATAGTCCAATTACAGTTGATAGACCAGATGGAGCCCAGGGGACACTTCCACCTGGAGGAAATGGGGAATGACTGCTTGGTCAGCAAACAGAGCTCAGGGAGCTGAGGCTCTCAGTGCCTGCCAAGGGGTGGGAGGCTGACGCTGTCCCAGCCCCCTCCATTCCAGCAGGGGGGAGATGAGCAGCTCCAGACTGAGAGGCAGATGTTCTCCAGAGCTCATCCATACTAAAAAGGGCCCATCTGATGAACCTTGTTTACCTGCTCCACAGAGGGAATGACTTGGCTGAAGTCACAGATATCATCTCGAATTCAGGGGTAACTTCCTGCCCTTTCTAGACAACAAGTGATTTTTGTTGTAATGTAGGAAGTGTTTCTCCCTGCTCTGTGTTTGGGGAGCTTCCTGGTGACTTAAGTGTAAGCATATGTCTACACTGTCAGGCCTAGAAAAATATCCTGATGTCAGGTTTTGGTTTTAGGGCCTGACCATGTTCTGACATTACGTTAAGATGACAGTTATTGGCAAAAATCCACCAGCAAATACCCAACATCTTGTTGACTTTATATAGGCAGTTACAGAGCAGAGATTTCTGACTCAGCCGATAGCTTGAGTTTTTCTGTGGAAGGGAAAGAGTCTGCAAATCTCAATGTTTCACCAAATAATTTCATGATGTTTTGATTTTTGGACAGATTAAAGAACCCTGCATAGATCTTGGATATTTCAAACTCAGTTATGCTGATTTTATCAATATAAAACTATTTCCACTTTGTGAACTTGTGTATGAACTCACACATCATTGCATTTTAAAATTTAGTATTTATTCAAAAAAGTAACTCAGAATTTCTGCAGACTAGAGATGAGATCATATATTAGTGTGGCTACTGCTTCTTTTCCTTATGCTAGAAGGAAGAAAGATAAAAAAGAGCTTGCATATTTGTATATAGCACATACTTAAGACAATACAATGGACTTGAAACTTTTGATCATATTTTTCTGGTATGAGCATCTCACATTTAAACTAGTTCTATGGGGTGTTTTTTGTATTTTAGATTGTACTAAGTATTATAGTTCATGTGTTTATGAGTCATCCTCAATGAGTGTATTGCTTGTGGAATAAGCAGGCTCAACCATATGTTTCGTTTGCATATGCTAGTCTGGATAACTATTCCTTCCTTCTCTTTCTCCCTTCTTCCTCCTTCCCAGTTTGCTTTTTTTTAGCAGTCATCTGCATTTGTGAAACCTTGTGATTTTACTTGGTTCATGGATAAGAGCATTATGTCTTCTCCATTTAGCAGAAATATCAGATTTAAAAAGTAAAATTTGAGCAAAGTATGTCAGAACTGGTAAGATATAAGGCAAGAAATGAGTCTGAGAAGATGTAAATCTTGAAATTTTGGATTTTTTGTTCACATATTTTTTCATGTCTGAAGCCAGTCACAGTCTGAAAATCTGCCTCTGTTATTTTGTTAACACGATGAATCACTGTGCACCCAGAAGTTCCTACTTTTATAAAGGAATTAATTGTTTTGTTGTTTGGGCTTATCTTTTTCCCCTCCAGGCAACAAACCAGGGCATTCTTTTTTTAAATTTTGTTTCTGTCTGTCACATATATCAACACAACATGAAGCTACTAAATTGTGGAGAGGGAGGAGGACCAAATGTACAAATTCTGAAAGAGGGTGGAGACCAGAGAAAAAACATGCATTGTCAATACTTGTCATACAGATAACCTAAATTGAAGATGGTTAGTTTGCTGAGAGCTTCGTGCTACACAGAGACTTCTTCACTGTGTCCTAGATATCATGCATTCCCTTTCAGCTGGCAGCCTTATGAGGGTAACAGCTTCAGAAGAATGCCTGCTCTTGACTCTTTCTTAGTTTTGGCACCAGTGTGGCTTCTGTCAGCAGTCAATGTGCCTGGTATTTTCCTCCCACCATCATTATTTCTTGGAAATTCACATTCCTTGCACCAGCATGCAGACACCCACATTCTCCAGCTGTGTTTGAATTCCCTTGTCTCAAGATCCTATCAGACCCTGACAGTTAGGGGTCTGTGACCCACACCTGGGCAGAAAAGATAATCCTCAGCAGACTCAGAGAACACTGAACATTCACATGGCCAGTTGCATGAAACTAGGCTGCCTCCCCCTTCTTTGGCAGGACATCAAAGTGCCTGGATGTTGACAGAGCCACAGCAGCAGTGATGCACCAGAATTTGAAGGTTTGAGCATTTTCCAGGCAAAAGTAGAGAATGGAGTTCTAAACCAGAGCATAACTCACCCATGAGTAGAGTGGGGGGCGGATATTTGAGTAACTTTCCTGAACAAGTAAATGCCTGTAGAACTAGAAATTTGACTCTAATATGTTCAGTAATTTCTTATTTTAGGACTAATATTATCTTTTATTCCAATAGTTGTCCAGAGGCAATGGAGCAACAACACTTGCACTGTGGATAATCAGCTTAGTAGCCCTGATGGTACAGCAGAAAATCTCTAATTTTGGTTGTAATTTGCTTCATGCATTTTAAGAGCTGTTTCATAAATGCCATTTTATGAAAAAGATCTTCTACAATGTACACCTGTACAAAAGTGTTGCACTTTAAATATATGATCTGAAAACTAATTAAAGTGGAAACTTTTCCAGGGTAATGGGTTTCCATTTACATCAGCAGTAAAATGGTTCTTTGAATTGTATGAAATTTATTTTATAAGTGCACTTTGTTTAAACACCACTAAATGGAAACAACTTGAGCAGCTGTATGTATGTGTTATTGTATTTTACAGGTTCCAAAACAATTTTGGCATCTGACAGATAGCTGTCTGCATGAAGATCAAAGTCAATCAAGGTACAAAATAGTTTTCAAAATTTTTTTTCCAAATTTCAGCTTTACTTAAATTTAATTTTTTAATTTATAATTTATTTCAATATTTATTCTTAAATTTTTCTCAGGTTTTAGAGAGATTTTCCCACTTCTGGATTATGAACAGTACTGAAAAAAGTTATGTCTAAGTTCCTGTGGGATAGTATTTTCATATGATCTTTGATTTAATCAGAAGCAAGAAATAAATGAAGTCAACCCTTACTGTTATTTTGATTAGAGTTTATTGTGTTCAAGATGTTCAGATAAAGATAAATATTCAACTTACTGGATGAATCTTTTCATTACTATTCTTATTTAATGCCAGTATTTGGATGGAACCCAGTGGTTTTGAACTCCTTTGTGCTAATCAGTGCACAAATCCAATCTTATCAATTAATTCTCCAATATTTACCCATTACTGTGGTGCATTATTTCACAATGTTTTTATTGCATTTCACTTTTAAAAAGCTGCTAAAAGTGATTTTCCTTTCTTAGTTTAAAATCTTAGTAACAATAAGATTTTGTGCTTATTGTTACCTAAGGTTAATGTTGTGCTTCACACATAGGACTTAACATCCTTCACAATACTACTGAAACTAATGATTGTCATACAAACCCACAGCTTCTGCCAACACAGACATAGTTGCAAATCTGTTTTCCCCTTACTTGTGGTCCATTGTTAACAGAGACAACCAAAAAAGATCTTTATCCTGACTCCTGGAAAAGTCTCCCCTTAGTAATGCAGACAAACAGAGGTGGCAACTTTCATGAGATGTTTTTATTTCTTTTTGTGAAGAGTTTATAGCATGACCTGGATGAAGATAACCTATAATTATTCTCAAATAGTATTTCCTAGATACTGCTTTTTCAGCTTTTTTCTGTGCTACTGGAGGTAGAGATTTACTTTCACATTTCTTCATATGTCCTTTTAGAGTAAAAGAAAAAATGACTCCTTCTTGAAGAGACTGTTTATAATATATTAAAACTTTTTATTTTAATTAAGGGTGTAAATAATAAGTAAAGTAAAGAGCTGAAAATGGAGTTCAGTGTGACATATTGCACAATATGTAGAGTATGGTGACTAGTACTCACCAGTTTCTTCAGCTGATGAGAACGTGTGCTTAGCAGCATCAGGAGCATATTTAGCACTTTGCAATAAAAGTTGAGAGATGACGAAGTGGAAGAGACATTTAAAAATATGCTTGAGCTATGAAAGTACAAACAGTGTCCGATGAAAATGCATGAGATACTATAGTACAGTGTTTGAAATGGCTTTGTGACTGGAGGCTAACTTCTAATATGCAATGCATAAATCAGTGGGAATAGGTCCTATTTTATGTCATTACAAACACAAAAAGAAATGGTTATTGGTAAATGATAAATAAACCTGAAGAAAATAAGCAAATTATTTTTATAGGCATGTGAGTGCCTTACTACTGAAGGAAAAGAATTATCCTCTTCAACCATCCAATGTCGGTCTTTGAGATTTAACCAATAAATACTTGCAGAGGTCTGAGAAGCTTTGCTTAAAAAAAAAAGTCTAAAAATAATCCTCAGCAGACCATGACATGTTATGAGGGAGGATCTCCCAGGGGGTTCAAAATAATCTGCAAGGATATGCACCTTTACAGGGAAAGAAGAAATTATAATTTTAACCTTCAAGTTGTGCCTAGATTAACTCTTCATTACAGAATTCAACACAGCTAGAGGCTAAAGAAAATTCAGATTGATCCTTAGTGACATCAAACAAAAGAGGATCATGTTCCTGACACCTGGTAGAGGCAGCAGCAGCTTTTGGATAGTGTAAGAACAGAAATAAAGAAGAAAATTAAAGCTTAACACTACATTTGCATGCAGTTAACCATTTGCCTTTACCACACCATAGTTATCTCACACTAACTTCACTGTCACTGTCATTCTTGTAAAATGTAGAAGGGAGCTAAGGATATTATTTTCTTTCCTGTGTTTAATCCAGGAGAGATGATGAAAGCTCCCCACTGATCTAACTACTTTGGTTTACGCCCTTCATCACCACCACCCCGGGCTGAAGGCCTGCTTGCTCTTAAAGAAAAAGAAATACAGAGCTGAAAATACTGTTACCTTGTCCCTTTCACTCAACTGTGAGGGTTGTACCCTGTTAGTGTGTTAATTGGATGATGGAAAACATGTAAAGGGTTTCTTTTTAAATTTTATTAGCCACTTCCTACCTCCTTCCTTTGAATATCTCTAAAGAAATTCAAGGTGTCTTGTTTCCTTATTAAATGAAAAAAATAAAAGGAAAAAGTCTTTGGAAATCCTAGACTGCCTTCATTATGCTGTATATATTTGTCTTTGCATCCTTTGATAAAAATGTAGTAGTATGTCTCTGAAGGGAGGAACTTTGCAGTTGCAATTACAGATAATAGTGTTGTTCTCTAAACCCCAGTGTGGTGTGAACATCAAAGTGCTGTGGATTATAATAATCCAAACAAATAACCTTCTGTAAACTCATAAGAAAGAAGGGGCTGGATGTTTTCATTAAGTGAGAGGCAATTCATTTAACAGTCGGTTGTTGCCCGTTTCTATGTGGTGAAAAGTCTGTTCATTTGCATAAGGAAATAACCACCAAAGAAATGTAAATGATTGAACTAGGCTCTCATTAGCAAGGCCTCTCCAGCTACCTGAAGGACCTACCTCTGTTGGCAGTAGAGCGAGTTTCAAGTACTTTTCCTACCTTTTAGAAACCAATTATCTTCAGGCATGTCCCTCAGTTCAGGCAGGGGGAAGGGAACATAGCACTATTCTTGGCAACAGATCTTACAATTTAATGAAAGGATTCTCCAAAATAAGAATTTGAATGATTTGTCTTTATGCAGTTTCTTGAAAATCTATCCTTTAAATGACTACATGTAAAACGCCTATGGTTTTTATAGAGTAAGGGAGGAGTGTATAATTTTCTGAGGGGGAGAAAAAGCAATAAATTCCAATCAAAATATTGCAGTTTGGAAGGAGAGCCAGATGACATTGGAAGTTTTTCTATCATAACATAGCAAAAATTACTAGGTAGGTGGAAAAAAATGGTTACTATTTAAGTGAATGAAGAGGAAATGATTACTCCACAGTGATGCAGGTGACAGACACAGGACCTTAACTCTCTTAAGAAATAAAATAAAGTCATTAAATAAAAATAAATAAATAAAAATTTAAAAATAAATATTTATTCAAATATTAAATAAATAAAAATATTCTGAACTACGTTAGTTTAGTTCTACTGGAGTCAACAGATATTTGCTTCTCTGTGTCAAATGAGAATACAGTTCACAGTATTTTCTCTCAACCCAATACCTACAGTCTGTGGATGTTTGACACATCTAGACACACAGTGTCCAGGAAAGAGACCATTTAATGCATAAACCCAGCAACATTTTACCTATGGAGTCCTGAGCTTAGCCTGACTGATCAGGTTAGAAGAAGCAGGAGTTTGACAATCTCTGCTTGCCGGCTAATGGAGGTTTTCATTTCATTTAAAATACAGATATTCCATTCTGATTTTTGTCTCAACCAAGCATTTTATGGCATCTTTGAAGACGTGCTGAAATATGGAATGGTCATTTAGGGAGAGATTTTTAAGCATTCAGGCTAAGATGTGCTGCCAGATTGTTAAGTACTTCCAGGGTCATGGTGTAGAGCATGATTTGGAGGCCACGTGAACAAGAGTGGATGGGGACTATAAAAATAGGAGGAACCTTATCTTGGGTGTAGAGTATTAATCAAAAGACTGTGGAAATTTTTTGAAAAAGGCTATACTAAACCTAAAGTGAATGCAATTTTCTCCTGTGTCAAGATAAATTACACCTGAAACTTTCACCTAATTTTATTGTTTAGGTCCCTTGACGATTTTTGCCTGGCTTAGGACAATGTCGTACCCTTCTCTTTCTCACCATTTCCTCACCATGTTCACCAGGCAGCTTCCCAGCTAGCTCTGTTGATTGTGATGCTGATATCACTGGCTCCTGCCTCAGCACAGTCAAGACAACTGAGTTAGAGAAATCCCTCTGTGTTTTAAATGATGAGGAAAACCAGATTACCTTTACAGGATGAGTAAGAGAAGTGAGTTGTACTGTTGTAATTATTCAGATGGACATGTCATCAGGGCATGAACTAGCACTGCTCCTATACTGAATTGTTTGTTCTGCCATTCCTCTCCATATTTAGGTTTTTCTCCATCATATCAGGAGGCAGGGTGTAGAAAGAGACCCAGACAGATATGTACCATATCAAAATCAGAATCACAGAATCACAGAATGCTTTGAGTTGGAAGGGACCTTAAAGAATATCTAGTTCCAACACTCCTGTCAGGGGCAGGGACACCTTCCACTAAAGCAGGTTACTCAGAGGCTCATCTTGGAACACCTGCAGGGATGGGAAGTCCACAACTTCTCTGGGCAATTTGTTTCAGTGCTTCATGACCCTTGCTGTAAAGAATTTCTTCCTAACATCTAATATAAATCTACCAGCTTTAGCCATTCACCCTTCTCATATCACTACATGTCCTTGTGAAAAGTCATTCTCCAGCCTTCTTTTAAGCCACCTTTAGATGGACTTGCATAAAATATACAATATATTTTGTTTTCACACCTGCTTAGCCTGTGGTAAGTGGTTCTTGTGATTTTCTAGGCAATTTTTATCAAGCACATATAAACTAATGTCTCATTAAGCAAGAAATCTTGTGGCAGACGAGTGCATGTAGGTAGACATGAACATGCAGAGCCAGTGAAGATGACTGTGGGGCAAGGAAGTGTCTGTGCTCAAAATACCACTGCTTGTTCCAAATACAGGCTACAGTAAACATAACTATTAACTAGAGCCTTTACTACAAAGCTACTATGAATTCCTAGGGGAAAGTAGGATCTCTCTGTCATGCTGTTTAAAGACCATTCAGTGAATGGTTCAATTATCTCTGAATTGCTAGACTATTTGTCCACAAACTAGTTTTGGGATGTGTTTTGGGAGCCATTTATTTTTTCTTTTTATTTTATTTTTTTTTTCTTCCCCTTTTCTTTTGACACTGCATTCAACCTTCTGCTTCCAGATATCAGACATATCTTTGACCCCAGTTACATACAACTGTTGAATATTTCACTGTTTGTTACTGCAGAATCATGACATAGAGGTCATTGAGCAGAAATAATATGAGAGTATTGTACTGAAGAAGAAAATACTTGGAAGATACCAAAGTGAGATTGGGTATTTTAGTGTTGGCTGAGCTCCATCAGCAGTTCCCCATTCATCAGTGAAATTTTAATCTGCTGTAAAGTTATAAATGACTCTTGGGAAGATAAAGACCTATTTTTAGAAGTTTATCTCTTCTGAAAGAAAGATCAGTACATAACAGGTCAAAAGCATTGTAACAGAGACTGGACATAAAATGGAACATTGGTCAAAGGCCAAAATAATATTGAAAGCAAAATATTACTATTATTTAGAGGCACTTGAGTTAAATATGGTGAAATTGAACTGTTTATAGAAGATGCTGGATTTCCTCCAAACAGACTCTGGCTGCACCATCCCAGTGTTGTTTTTCAGAGACAAGAGATTCTTTTTCCTTTATAGCAGCCATAAATGAGAAAAGAAAAGGGGAGCATAAAGAAAAGAGTGGTTTTAGATGCTACCCAGATTACAGCACAGCTAAGCAACTGGGGGTGAGGTTTGAAAGTGTGACCAACCAGCAGAAGGACATTAAACCCCACCACCATCCACACACACTGATCTGCAGCTCTCCACATATTCCAGTTCCATGCTACAGCAGCACAGAGGGTTTGGGCTGAAAATGTGGGATGGCAAGCTGTTTTGTAAGGAAGCCTGGTCATCTGTATGCTCCAAATGCTGGGGGAAGGCATGTTTCAAAAATGGCACTACTGCCCACACGCAGCTTTCAAAATTCCTCCAAGATGCTGCTCCAGCTCTTTGGTACAATTTGCACCTCAGGGGAAGGGGATGTTAATATTCTGCCCGTCTAAGTTCTTCAATCCAGCTCACTGCCAATTTGGATGATGCCCGAGCCCGTGCAAGAGCAAGGAGAGGGCAGTGGGAGGCAGCCTCCCCTCTCTTTAGCAGCAGCTGTCAAGGGCTAACACAGCTGCATTGCTCATCTCCACCCTCAGATTCTCCACCAAGCACTGAATGCCTCTTCTGATCACACAAGTGAATACAGGAACATTTCATGACTTGACTCCAGGTATTGCCCATGGCTAAATCACCAAGCAACACCTGTTCCTCTTAACAGGTTTTACTGCTGACTTCAAAATCCATGCAAGCTTTTCATGTTATGAGTTGATCTACCATTTTCAGTACATTTCCTGTCATTTCCCTCTCTTTGCCCTTCTGATTTCAAGGCTCATATGATCTAAAAGACTTCAATAAGCTAGTTTAGCAAGTCAATACTTCACTATTACACTTAATTTACTTTAAATTTCTTCCTGTTCCTCCTTGCAAGTCTAGTAGGGAGGGGAAAAATAGCTCTAACATGTGGCCTTAAATACTTCCCAGCTGAAAAAATACAGTTAACCAGCATGAGGCTAATGAGCTGATGTACAAACTGATGATCCACACCAGTTCCCCTGCAGCCAAATAACATCCTCTGGCCTGTATACACAGCAGCTGATTTTACCCTGGATGTTCTAGTTTCTCTTTTTCCTGCATTTCTGATCTCTCAGTGCAGGGCTCTAATGTAACTTCTGACTCTCTTAGCCCATTAACTGCATGATGCAGCAGCAGGCTCCCTCACTTATAGAATCTTTTTTTTTTATTTCTCTGCAGCCAATAGCCAGTGCCTCATTATTTACCTTGCCCTTTCCTTAATGATGTCCTTCTCCCTGAGCATCATTCTAAACAGACAATATAACGATTTAAACTACTGCTATAGTTTGAGTAGTTTGTTCATTTTGTTGTTGTTCTTATCTAAATAGCCCTTTCTAACAGAATATGCTTGAAATTCTATATTTTAAAAGACCTTTAACTCAGAAAAGCAGCTTAAAATGGAAGTGAATAGTCAGTATTATTTGTGTGCACCAGTAATATGATGACACTACATTTTCATTTGGTATTGTTTTCCTCTTATATTTTTACTTTTTTTTTTTTCATCTGCTTTCATCATGGTTTTAGTATTTGACGAATTTGGATAAGAAAAATTCAGTTTAAAAGAGACATAATGTTGGAGTTTTTAAACTTGCTTTCTTGATTTAGAAAGAATTCTTATGTCCTTGGATACTGAAAAAAATGTCAAGATGTGAGAGAACTCTTGGGAATTAACACAGAAATTAAATTTATGGGAAAATAATGTAAGAACTCTCTCTTACAACACTGATCAGCTCATTAGATCTTTCTGTCCAAAAAGTCCATAAGAGTAGAGTTAGATGTTTACAGTCTGCAATTAAAGAGAGGCGAAGAGAGTGTCTGTTTTTTAAAGCACAACTATCTTTGTGCTTTAAACATCAAATATCTTCAAATTAGAAATACCTGCTATCAATGTCACTTATCTGATGTGAAAACAAGAGTAAAAGGATTCCCTGATGATGCTTTGGACCAATATAAGGCAAAAGTGACAAAGATATTTAAAAAGATGTAATTTAATTATAATGAAGAAAAATCTTTCCATAGGTTTTTTTAAACTGGTTTTTAGAGAGCAGTGGATTTCAACTGATGGCCTACAAAACCCTCTAGGATCTATAGTGTAATTCTAAGAAGTTTCTGGCATGCAGCTTAGAAGAACAAACGTATTCCAGCAGCCTAAATTCTTAAGGATGTTGGCACAGCAAAGGGTTGAACATCATCACAAAGTGTTAGCAATACTCTTTCCCACTTCTACCTATCAACAGGAGAAAATTTCCAGCCTCCCCTTCAGCTTAACCACTCGATTTCAAATCAGAGCTATGTACTGAATCTTAATCAACTTGAGAAGTGGAAGACTTAAGAGGAAGTAATTTGAACTCAGAGCTGAGTCTCATAGGATTTTCCAAGCTTTTTTTTTTTTTTTTTTAATGGTGATGCCCTGGCTGTCAGAGTTTAAATGCTCTAGAGGCTCAATAGCTGTGATATTTATTAACCAAGTGGTTATGATCAGAACTTTGTCACTCAAACTTGCTTGGTATCAGCTGACATATGGTATCATGTTTGAAATACCACTCAGTAAATCACTGATAATGTCAATGTAATTGCTGAGAGCTAACACACGGTGTAATTCTTTTCCCACTGAAGCTGATGGCAAGAGCACTGTTGATGGCTGTGGTGAGAGACTGAACCACTAACCAGAAAAGTATTTTCTTTTTCCCAATTGCGTGCAAAGAGTCAATAATTTTCTAAACACCTAGTATTTAAATGAGCTTATATTTATAAATGGTAGTGCATTAAATTTTTCATTGTTAACTTTTTTTGGTAGATAATGCTGCTGTGACTCTTTCAATATGCTTTATTTGTGAGTCAGATGCTAATATATTCATAAGTAGATGGATATATGAATGTAAGAGATCTGTACATATCTCTGTTCCATCTGTTATTTCTTTCTGTCCTAAGTTTAAATACTCTGTGTTCGGTGTTAACATTGTTATTAACATTTTATCAGTTTTTGCCATCTATTAATTAGATGATATCCATGGAGCAGTTTTATTCTGCATTTTGGGGTTTAATTTTTAACTGGTCATTTTCTCATATAAATACTCCCTTGCCAAAAATAAAACTTTCCTTAAAACTGATTCCTTCCCCACTCACCACCTGCCACCCCCCAAATATTTCAGCAGCAGGGATTTCTCATCTTTTGGGCAAATTGTCTGGCAGAGAGATACTGCCATCACCAAGATGTGAGATATTCAGAGTTTTCTTTTTTGCTCTGTAAAATTTGGAACAGACTCTTAAACAAGGGCCCACCTAACCTGGAAGGTGCCAGGATGTAGACTCAGGCTCTGGTCAACACATGTGATGAGTCAGTTTTTACCATGAATTTATTTCTCTGTCTGATATGTTGGTGCCTAAAATGCTTTGGAACATTTTAGTTTATTCCACTGCTGGGCAAAATTCAGAATACCAAGAGAGTTTAATGACATGGTAGAAGTTTCCATAATTGCTGTGAGCAGGGGCTAACAGAATGCTGAAGGTTTCTGCAGTTATGCTTCAGAACTACCATTTTCACTGCTACTCATCATATTCAGATCTCTCAAAAGGATGTTAATTTTATAACTAATTTATAGCTTAATTTTACAATTCTGATTTATGGTAAATGTATTTATGTTTGCCAGCTAGTTTGAAAATTTCTAATGTGTTGGTACATTTCAAGGCCTTCAATAAAAATTGATATTTGTCTCTTCTACTCAGTCCAGAATATGTACTGACACTTTTGACAAGTATGAAAACAAATTTCACTGGGTAAAGATTTTATAAGCTGAGAAGACAGCGCACAGATGAAGGATAGGGAAACTGGAGGAGTAGCCAGCAAAATAACTGTGTTTGATTACACTAAAAATCTTGTCTTTTTTTCTGTTTCATGATTTAGGTTTTTTTTTAGTATGAGGTTTTCTTCTTCTAATTATCTATGTGATCATTACTTCTACTTTCTAACTCAAATGAACATGGGAATGATTTTTTTTATTTTTTAAGGAAGATGGCTGCTGTATGAGGGAATTATGTTAGCAAAAGTAACATTCTTTGGAAATCAAGAACATTTCCTTTACACTGTCATTGCTGTCAAAGGTTAGTGCAAACTGCTCTGCAGATAAACTATAGATGTAATTTTGAGTTTTATTTTTCTCTTTCTCTGAAGGCTATCTAGATAATGTGTTTGTGGACTTGTATACAGCAGGGTTATTATTACATTTGTCTGCTGCTTTTGAACTTCCATGTGACATTTGACTCTTTTGACCATCAGCTATAATTGTACTCTTTTTCTTATTCTGTAAAATTTATTGCTTTGATCTCTGGTGTCTTCAGTGTCATCTGGTATCCCTCAGCGATATATTCTGGGATCTATAGTATCTCTTTGTTATATGTATGGTAGCTGGAATTACTTGTGTTCACAGTCCAGCTGTCAGACAAATGGCTCTTGTCTTTGTTTATCACTCCTTGAAGACCCTGTAATAGCATCTACAGTGCTGCCTGATTGTCCTTTCTATTATCAAGGCTTGCAAGGTGCTAATTTTCTTAAGTGTAATGCTGAAAGGATGGTATGTAAGTGGAATAATTTCAGCTGGAAGTCGAGCCTCTTTCGGGTCTTTTATCTTCCTTGTGTTTTAGCTTTTCCTCTTTCAAGGCAGTGTCATGAGAGTGTCTCTGCTTTGGCTGAGATTCTAGGCCATTTTGAACAGACAATGTGCTCTAGGAGAAACAGACACCTGGCTTAAATTTCCAGCCCGGTAGTCTTTTCATGCAGTGACAGAAAATGGAAATTGTCTAATTGGGGTCATAAATTTCTGCAACCCCAGACTCTCTCTTTAGTGGAATAGTCCAGGATCTCAGGATCTGCCACTTCTAGATAGTATCCTCGGCTTTCTAACCTTTAAGGGTAACTGAATCTCAGAAAAACACCAACACCCACGAAAACTTGGAACAATGCAGAGTTTTGGGGAGAAGGGAAAGAAAAGGAAGTATGTGTAATGCTTCCCCCTTAGCTAAATGCTAGCACATTGAAGGCATTGGGAATTTTTCCACGTCATCAGCTCAGACATCCTTGGGATAATAGGATGTCCCTCTTCTTCAGGTGACTGGTAGGAAAGCTGTGTTTGGCTTGACTCACAGTCAGTGGCTGAAATGGGCAGCTGGGCTGTCCTTGAGGCATTTCTCATCTGAGGCAGGAGGTGAAGCAGGTTCACCATCTGTGCTCGAGGAACACCTTCATACCCATGCTGACTATTTGCACTCTTTCTACCATGTCGCTACCTGAATTCTAAACTTCTTCAGCATAGCCTTTTTGTCCTGAAACCAGTATATCCCAAAAAATTGGGTTGATAGATTTGTGCCAGTCTTCAACAAATCACAGAAGTTGATATGTTTAACTTTAAACTTCCAGTGCTGTGCATTTATTATTTAGCAATAGTATGTCCTGCCAGGAGCTTGGATCACACCAGGGTAATGCTGAAATAGGAAAGGGGATGGATGGCAGACTTTTGACTTTTCTCATGCACGTGTACATACTGACACTCACGCATGTACGTATGTAATTGCTCTCTCTCACTACTGATGAAAGAGAGACAAGGATTTTCTTCAGCTTTGCAGCAAAAATGGGTTAATACTATTTTTATACAAGTTTTTCCCTTTCATCATGATACTTACTGGTAAATCTTTGCTTTAAATGTGGGCACTTTTGTTGCCTTGATACTGAACTTCTTCCTCCTAAGCAAGCAGAATAAAAGGTTTTGTTTTGTTTTTTTAAAGAAATTTTAATTAGTTTTTAAAAGAAAAAAATTAAAAGCTTAATATGTCTGAGACCTCTGTTTTCAGGAAGCTATAGGCTTGTATTTTTGGCTGGGTGGACTTCCTTTCTTAAAAATACAGTTTTATACCTTTGTATTAGAGTTTATAAATGGATTAATGCTGATAAGTAAGTCCACACTTTGCAGAATAATTAGACTCAATTATGACTGGAACAATAAGTTCAAGTGAATGGAACAATATTGCTAAATAACTTACGCTGATATAATTAAAATTTGCTTTTAATTCGTGTCTGAATGTTCACAGTGGTACTGGGTACAGGACAAACTAAAAAGGTAAAAGAAAGACTTTTTCCTATCCTATGTACTTCAGCCAGTAAAGATGAATACTAAAGGTCATTATTTTTAATTATCATCAAAAAAGATGAAATTGTGAAATGCGCAAAGAAATACTCAGTTTTACAGAACACTACTCTTGGAGTAGGGAGACCTTCCTTCTATTCCTGTGTTACTAACTTCTTTGATGTTATTTCTTTATGCCTCTGGGTTTCCTTGTTTTCTCTGTTTATTTAGAGCGTATAAGGTTCACAGCAGAGACTGTGTGTAGTTACCCATGCCTTACAAAAATGCAAATAAATAATTCACTTACTGCTTTGAGTTACACTTTCATGGTAAGGTGTTTTTTTTTCTTTTTTTGAACAATGAGATAGTCATCTCTGCCCATGCTTTTAGAGGTTCTGGTGCTATATGGCTCTGGTTCATGACAAAGGATTTCAGTTGACATAATAATAGTAATACTAATATTAATAATTATTTTTTCTCTTTGTTTTTATGGTTTCAGTACATAAATAAACTCACAGAAAAGTAAGTGTTCAGCCTGAGATCACTTTCATCCTGAAATGCTAGGAAAATGTTTATGTTAAACACTTTCATTGTATTTGTGCATGCTCCTGCATGTTGTGTATGGAGCACAACATAACAGTAGAAGAATGGGGCTTAGGCTACAGGACTACTGAAATAATTTTCAGAAATAATAATATCTTAAAACCTGTGTTTTCCTCAATTTTAGAAAGGAAAGAAAATATTTTAAAGAGAAAGCTGCAAGTGACCTATTTGAAAACCAGCCTAGCAGAGTGGGAATAGTTGAAGGCTGTAGGACATAGACTGTATTGTCATAGCCAAATGTATTACCAAGGACAAAACAAAAGGAAGACAAAAATCAGACTCAGATATTCAAAGGAAAGTTATCAGAGGGGAGATGTCAGGAGGATACAGACATTGAGGTAAGATTTTTATGTGGTTCCAGAGGGCATTTTCAGATCCAATGTCTTTAGTCTTAGCGAAAAGAGTTGAAGGAGCAGAAGGAAGAATCACATAAACAAATGCAACTGCACTAGACTGTTATGAAATAAACCTGCATTTTTCATTCAATCCACATTTTCCCTGACCTTTTACACAAGAAAATGGATTTTCATATTTTTCCCAAATAAATTCTCCCTGAGATGTTTTTGCCTATAGATTAAGATCAGGCAGAGAGTAGGAGGGAGGGCTGGGGGTAGAAAGGAAGGTGTCCTGGGAAGCTATGAAATACAAGTTGCAATCCTTGCAGTGCAAACATCAGCTGCAATGCCAGGTAAGGTAACCTTGGAGAAATATAGCGCAGATTAACCATGACAGAGGCTGGGGAGACTCTTTGATGAAGGGCTGGTAACAGCTTCCTGTGGTTTCAAATATTCTGGGCATTACACGTAAGAGTGATCAGCATTTAGTTTTTCAGATCGTCCTCTCCCCCTCCTACAAATCCATGGTATTTTCTGGACCTTGTAGATCTGTAGTTACTCCTAGTCTATGCTGCCCTCTCCTGCTCAGACTCACAGCCACAGAGGTTACTTCTGCTTTTGCAGTCAGATGTTTACACAGTGCTGTGCTTGCTTCGTATGGTTTAATAGGGGGAGCATTTAGAGATTCATGAGTATTTAGGAAAATGGTTAGCAGAAAGTATGCATGCAGCTCAACACTTCATCTGAGTAGCAGGACTAGTAATGTGATCTTCCATTATAGCAGTTTATTTATAGATATGAACAAATGAAGGTTTTCTATACTAAAAGAAAAAAATCTCAGAAATATTTTATTACATTAATTAATTTAATATTAATAAGATAAAAGTGTTGTGTTTAATTTATTCTGGTGTTTATATTTTGAAAGAGCTGGAAAACACTAAGTCATCAAGTAGATCAAGTTGTTGGAACAGAACAACTTTTTGTCATACTTCTGCTAGCATTTTGTCCTTTTTATCATTTATAAACCGGACCTCAATGGAACTTCTGTAGACCATTTCTACATATCTGGAAGTTAATCTGGTTATTTCCCTTGTTGCTAAGTTTTCACCTTCTTTGTTGCTTAAATATTATGGGGTTGCTATTGTCTTTTACAGCCTTAGCCAAGCTTAGACATACTTAACTGTTATTTTTAAAAAAGTCATTCCTTGCATGTTCTTAACTGGTTTTCATTCTTCCTTTAGAGTACACAGCATGTATCAGTGATGAGGTACCCAGATCTGAACACTGTACTTTGCAGTGATGAGAACAGCAGAAGGCTGCTACTCTGGGAAACCAAATTCTATGCACCCTCTTGCACTATCTGTTCAATTTCTTAGAATTTTAAATTTTTTGAAAAGTAAATTCAATAGTATAGAATTTGAATTTCAGTGAAGTATTGTATTCCCACTTCCAATCATTACTTGAAGTTACCATATTGTCGAATGTCTTCATAATGTTGAATGCCTTCTCACAAAAACTATTCAAGAACCAAGCCATGGTTATCTGGTATTGCTTTCTACATATCAGTCACTTTCCTTTGAACCAGGCAGTTCTCCCCTGGAATAAAGTAGACTAATTTTTCATTACATGTCACAAGGGGTAAATCCCCAAGTGGAATCATCATAGAATCATAGAATATCCTGAATTGGAATGATCATCAAGTTTAGCTCCTGGCCCTGCACAGGACAACCCCAAACACTTCCTGAATTCTGTCAGGCTGGTGCTGTGACCATTCCCTTGGAGAACCTGTTCCACTTCCCAGCCACCCTCTGGGTGAAGAACCTTTTCCTAATATCCAACCTAAACCTCCCCTGACACAGCTCCAGGCCATTTCAGTCCTATCACTGTTCCCTAGAGAAAAGAGATCAGCACCTGCCCCTCCTTTTCCTTCCTAATGAAACTGTGGACCATGGTGAGGTCTCCTTTCAGCCTTCTCCAGGCTGAACAGACAAAGTGATCTCAGCTGCTCCTCATACAGCTTCCCTTCAAGACCCTTCACCATCTTTGTAGCCCTCCTCTGGATGCTAACAGCTTATTTTTTATATTGTGGCACCTAAAACTGCACACAGGACTAAGGTGAGGCTGTATCAGTGCAGAGTAGAGCAGGACAGTCACATCCTACTACAAGTTGTACTGTGCTGTACGAAAGTCTTAGTGTATCACTTTTCAACAAATTGTTCTGAGATATTAGAAAACAAGCAATCCAGTATATTCTGTAAAATGTATATTCCATGATTTTATCTAATTCCATCTACACACCCACATATGCACTTTATTGCTTCTGTGTCATGATCTTCCAATGATGTATGATTCAGATAAAACTAATTGAAATAAATTAACTCAGGAAGAATTGGAGTGTATTTATATGCTTCTGCTAGCGCATTAATTTTTCTTTTTTTCTCCTGAATGCTGAAAGACTAACTTTTCCCTCTGCACAGTTTACTTGTGGCCCCTCAAAGAACTTTGATGGTGTTCTCTCAGATCTTTTGTTGTTGAAGTGCAGAAACCTCTAATGCAGGCTAAACCTTGGTGCTTTATCCCAGCTGTGCATTGTCCCTCAGAGCTTGGCCCCACAGGCCCTGAGCCTTCCAGAGACTATCTGGAGGGGGACTTCATTTCGCCTCAGGTGGGAGCTGCAGATGAGCATTTTCTTAAGCTCCTTCACAGAGCCTGGATATCACAAGGGCACTATATGAAAAGTACTTAATACTGCAGTTCCCTTGGGCTTGTAAGGTGTTTCAGTGTCTCCTCTGAAGTACTGCACTCTTCACTCCCACTCATTTCAGCTCTCACTGCTCCCTTTGAATTCACTAAGATAGCCTGTGTGCACAAGATGAACAGTTTTTAACCCTCCCTCAGACTGTTCCAGGTCTTCTTCACTGGACAGCAGGCTGTCTCCAGTATTTTTAAGCTCAGCTTTGTTGCTGTTTTTGATAATATTCCAGAAGGAGGGGGCCAGCTTGTTTCATCTGCGATCACTTTGTGAGGGCTGAGTAGCAGACAGGGATGGATGATGCAATGGGGCTGCTAGCAGGTGGCCGTTTGTTCAGACTCTGCTTGATTGTGTTCAGGGCCAAGCAAAGGAATCGGACTCTGGCGCATTGTGCAGTTTTCTAAACCACCTCTCCAGTGCTGAAAATCCTAGCCAAAGTGCTTTAGCAGTGTTTATTTTTTGCATGTATTTAGTTAACAGAAAAGGAGCCTTTCAATGCAGATAAAACTTCCCATTCTTTCAAAAACCAATGCTTTTTGTTATATTTATTCATTTATCAATGCTGTGAAAGTTTCATATGCTCCAACCATTGATTTCAGTAGCCAATGCTATTTTTCCTGTTTATTATAATTTATTGTCTCATTGTTGCCAGTAGTTTGCACTTAGCTGAGTTTCCCACACAATATACAGGAAACATCTCTATAGCATCAGGCTTCCTCAGATTGATTCCCACAGGGGCCAGGAGGGATAGGCCACTCCCGGGTGCTTTGTGATGTGACTGCAGAGAGTCCTGTTAAATCCACCATTTGGAGACTTCCTTCCTTGCACCTACGGTAGCACACACAGCAGCCAAATCAGGTCTGCTCCCACTACATGCTCTCCCACGCAGTCTTAGGGAAAATTTCACCTGCATGTGTGCTTTCACAATTGTATCCCTTTCTTTTCAAGCACTTAACACATTTGTTACTGAGCTCCAGTGAAAATGTGGGTCTCCAAGGGTTTCTATTTGTATTAGAGCAAAGCTAATGAAATAATTCACTTAGGTTGTTTTATTTCAATTTACCTTTCCTCAGTGTTGATTAACTGATGATTTGCAAATGTTGACTGATGTATTAAGTTGTCTAGGTGGAGGTGCTGTGGGTAGGAAAGAGGGCCAGTGCACATATGTTCCTTTGAAAACATTCCTTAAGTAATACCCTCCAGAGTCTCCTGGGAAAGCTGGGAAATTAAATGAACATTGTCTGTGTCTCCCTCATGAGCAATACTTCCCTATTAACAAACAATGAGTTCAAGGGTTTAGAACAGAGACAACTTTATTGGGAGTGGGGGAGCAGAATAGGGAAAGTTGAATATGGAATTAACTTCACAAAGTCAGTGATTCATAAATCAATTCTATTAAACTATGTCATCACCCTTTCCTGCTGCCTTCCCTCTTCACTCCCTTCTCCTGTGTCTCCCCCTCCACCCCACCTCCTCACCCTCCCGGATGTGCTGCACAATAGCCCCGAGCCTACTCTCCTCCCTTGGTCCTGGTTAGTCACTGCTTACCTCAGCTCACACTGCTCATGCTTTTTTATGTGGGCTTTTTTTTTTTTTTAAGCCAGAGTTGTCTGAATCAGTTCCAGTTCTTGACCTTACAAGGTCACACTGTGTTTGCCATTTACAGAGTGCTGATTCCAGCTCAGATGCTGGAAAAGCTGCTGTTGGTAGCCCTGGCTGAAGCAAGCTCAGCTCTGCTGAACATGCTGCAGAAGTCCTTGGGCTTTTATTGGTTTGCTCAGGTTTTAGCAAGGAGCTCTGCAAATGTTGCACAAACTGGCATATAGGAAACTGTTTAAACACAGAAAACCACCTTTTTAGGCAATGAGGTTGTTCAATCACTTGAATAGATTGCCTGGAGAGACTGTAGAATCTCCATCCATGTAGATATTAAAGGTCTGATGGAAAATGGCTCTGAGCAACTCTGAACAGGTCTGTGTGATGTCTGGAGGTTGTTTACCACCTCTTCCATGCTGTGATTCTGTAAAAAGTGTGCTGTTTTCAGTTGTCAGCCAGAATACCTGCAATAGCAGTTTCAGAGCAACAAATACTATTTAATATGAATCAAACAAGTTTAAAAACACAGTAGCAGGTTCCTTTTTAAAGTGATTGCCAGAAGAATATATTTGGAAATATTTTGAGACCCTAAATTCTTATGTTAGTAGCAAAAACTTTGGCAAAGTTCATGATCAAATGCTATAAATTAAGTGGTTAAATTGAAGTGCTCGTGCCAGACTCATGACTGCTCAATACAAATTCTTTCTAAATGAAAGTTAACTGGCTTTTTTTATTTGTTAATAATTCCCTGTTGCCAAAAACCAACAGAGCACAGCTTTCCATTTTCCATTTTCTTCCTCTGTGGAAGTCAGACTATTGTTTTGTCTAATATATAAATGGCACCCATGACAAGAACACCATAATACCTACGTCTCCCTCAATAAAACCCCAAGTATTTAGTTAGCTCCTGGTAAGTCTGAAGAAGAAATTGTTTTTTAAGTTCGCACTTCAAAGCACAACAAGGACTAGCTCCAGGCTGCCTCCAGTGCCAGAATTAATTTTTACTGACCATACCTGAGATATATACTTAGTTGGCCAGTGCTCTTTTTAATATTTTTTTGTTTATTGGCATATATTTATATGTGTCTGTTAAAACCCAGCAAAACTAGCTAATTCTCTATTTGTCTGGCAACCTTTAGGAGTGGTTGAACCCAGCAAAACTAGCTAATTCTCTATTTGTCTGGCAACCTTTAGGAGTGGTTGCATTTATTTTCTGTCAGGAAATTAAGTGAAAATGTATATCACGAGAAGATTACCATCTTGAGAAATAGAAAGTGGGATGAGTTTTTCTTCCTCCTCGGACTTTCTGTAGATTTACAAATATATTGACCAAAGTGCTTGGTGCTCTGTCATTGCTTTTTGTCTTAGCATGCTGTTTGCTCTTTTATTCACTGGCAATTACCTTCTGCTCAGAGATGCAGCTAGGCATCTCTAAGAAAGTTGCTTCTTTTGCTGACTGTCTTTCTGTTCTTCTGATGATATTTGTAACTTTTTTTTTATTTTCCTTCTAATATCTCTTTTAATTTATAATTTCTCTTATGTCTAAGGAACATATGCACATACAAAGTGACTATTTTTCTCTGACTCTTCCTTGTCTTTTGTCTTGGTTCAAAATTTGCATATTCAGATCATTCTCCTTTTCAGGCAGAACCTTCTATAATTGCCTGTCTTTAACATTATGGGACCTGCAGTAATGTTATTACCTATCACCAATCATAAGGGCAATGTCATCCCTATAAAACTTCTATATGTCCTGAAAGTCATCCCTATAAAACTTCTATATGTCCTGAAAATGTATAAAAGAGTTAGAATATATCTGGAATATCTGGAATCCATTAGACATTTTTTTTTCCTGTAAGTTCTGTTAAGTTCACAAAACACTTCTCCCTGCTTTACAGGACTGAGGTGACTGGGTGAAATTGCTCAGATGCCTGAGGCAACACACTGAGCTGTCTGGAATGATAATGATTATTCAAATGATAATCATCCAAATGACCCAGATTTCTTCCTTGCTGTGCCTTGACAAATGGCTAGGCAGTCGCATGTCTGCGGTCTGTGGCCCCTCACGTTTGGATACCCATGTAGGTAAGCTGTATGTAGCAACAGTGACAATAAGGCAGATAAAGAGTTTGTTGTCTAAATGACTGTGTGTTTAGTGAAGTTTTCAACATTACTATCTACTGCAGCTGCATCTTGGTTTTTTCTTTCTGTTGTACTTCACTGTCATTATGCTACAAGTTCATCTGTGCATTATGCTAATTCAGAATATGCTGGCTATTTGCAACCAGTGGTTGCCAGTTCGGATGAATTAATTTTGTCTAAGTGTTTTTCTTAAACTATGTGGAGACCAGGATAGCACCAATATTTTGTTTAACTTACTGAGTTCATAGTTGCAGGCTCACAGTTTAGGTGAGATAAAATATGATTTATACTGCAAACAGCCCCAGTGGCATCCACTTGCCTCCCTGATCTCTCTGATTATGCTATGGGAAGATTTCCATCTAAGTTAGCATTTTATGGTGACTGCCAAACAGATTAAACTTCAAAAATAGCAGTCCTGTAGCAAAGGAAATTATGACCAATAGAACTCCTCTTTTGTCTATTCCAGGGCCTTAGTACTGTTAGCTTCCCTTTATGTCCTGTGTTTTGAGAACTCTTCTCAAGCAATCCTTTGGTTTACTTGGATTTTTAATGTTTTTCTTTAACTGTTTGTTTTATAGAGGACTTCTCATCATATCCTCTTCCTCTTTGCCACATGAGCAGAAATTCATGTCCCACTCTTGCTCCTACAGCTATAGGAATCAGAAGTGCAGATGATCAGAACAGTGTTTCTGACTGTAAGAACAGTGATGTCCCTGGTGAAACAGTGGCCTCCTGGTCTCTGTTTTGTGTATTGATAATTAATATTGTCTCTTCCTCTTACATTTGTCTGTAACCCTTTAATGGAAAAGAAATATATTAAAATGATGGAAGAAAAAACCTGAAAATCAGGTAGAAACAGCAGAAAAGCAAGACAGAGCTAAAAAGTAAACCAGAAAATCTTAAGCAAAAGGATAAGCATATTTGTGAAATATGAAGGAGATGCCATGACCCTCTGGCTTGCTAGTAGTTGGTTTTGGAGTGTCTCTTTCACATGATCATGGGTCAGACAGAGAAAATCCAAACCAGTTCTCTTACCTGTTAGTCAGT